>NC_040235.1:985926-1020926 GCF_001444195.1 Xiphophorus couchianus
AGGGGTTGATTGACGGCACTAAGACCCGCCTCCTGGATCTGATTGGTTGTTTCTAGCACTGGGAGGAGGCAGAGGAGATTAGTTTATATTTTTATTTATTTCAGATGATTTGTCACAACATGGAGACACTTTCAATAAATACGGGAAACATTTTGTAACCTGGCTGTAAATTTTAACCTTTATTTCCTCCTTCTACGATTTTCCAGTCTTTTAACCTTTTTATATCTCAAACCTCGCGATGCTTTTAATAGAATGATTGGCGATTCTCACGAGAATTCACGAGACTATTAATTAGCCAACTGCGATTGAGTATTGGGGTCACATGTACCGCTGCAGCGCTACCTGCTAGGTATATTAGCTGGAGCAGAGCTGCAGGAGCCACCTGGTGTGAGCCAGAAGGGAGATAAAATGGCGGAACTGGCCAGGTTGGTGGCGAGTTAGAAGACCAGGTTGGTGGCGAGCTAGAAGACCAGGTTGGTGGCGAGCTAGAAGACCGAGGATAGAGCCAGAGAAAGAATTCACTCTTTTATTGTGATGGAAAACTTCAGTTTCCTACCAGGATTTGAACCAAACACAGTATAATTATCTTGTTCAGCCTTAATTGATCCCAATAACAGGTGTGGCCTCTCAGTTGTGGAACTTTGGGAACAACTGATTGATTTAGTTTCCTTTGTTGTTGTGTTTTTTATTATTTCTTTTCCCCTTATGTTGTTAATGGCCATTTGGATGTTCCCAATAATATTGTAAATATGTATATATATTATTCACATTGCAAATATAAACCAACTCGCAACTACAATTTCCAGCCTATCTGCTCTTTTTGAGTCGTACTTAATTATCTTCTGAGGAAAAATTAGCCTTTACCTTATTGGTCAAAATCCAATTATATTGAATAACAATATAGAATATTGTTATTCTTATAAATATGCTACAATATGTTTAAAAATAATATAGAATATTAAATAATAATCAATCATAAAATAATAATAATGATAAATAATACAAGATATTTTTAATAAACGTTAGTGCAGCTTTAAACCCGTTTGGATCAGAATTTCTCCGGGTTCTGATCCGGTTCCTAAACCCAAAGACAGAAACGACCCAAAAACTGAAAAAGCCCTGATGCACTTGTTCACTTCCGATACCTTTAGTATCAGAACCAGAGAACCGGATCAGATCAGAACCAGGGAACCGGATCAGAACCAGGGAACCGGGTCAGAACCAGTTCTGTCTGTGCTTGCAGAAGGAGCGGCGGCTCCTGGAGAACCGGCGTTTGGACCTGGACATCTGCAAAGCCCGTCTGAAGAAAGCCAAGCAGGCCGAAGCCAAGGCAGCGGTGAGACCAGAACCGAGCCGCCTTACCGGGCCAGAACCTCAAATAAAATAATAATAGAAACATCAGTTACTCTGCTCCCCCACATGGTGGCGCTGTGCTGCTGCTGGAGCTCCAGGTTTGATCAGAACCTGGTGGCAACAAAACAACAGAACACTGTAAAAAATCAACTGTATGGTTTAGATTTGGCCTCTTTTGCTACTTTTCTCTTTATTCTGTTCATCTTTATTCTTTTATTTAAAATCTTTTTATAATTTGATTCATTTGAAGTTCTGCCACCAGTTCAAACCAGACAAACCTCTTCTGGTTGTCACTGACTTTAAATTAATTATTATTTTTATTGTTGTGCTGATCAACCAATCAGATGTTAGAGTCTGTTTGCTGAGTCACAGCAGCAGATCAATTATTTATGATGGGCTGTAGCGCAGAAAATATGAGATATTTCATAACATTAAACAATTCTAACTTGTAATTAAGCTATTTTAAAAACTTAATTTAACAATTTTTTTAGTGCTATTGTGTATTTTATACATTATTGACAGAAATGTCTTTATTTTACATTTGTATTTTATAAATACATTTCTTACTGTTTAATTTTAATATTACAAATATTTAAGAATTTATAGGATTTTTACACTTTTTTATTCTGTATTTTGCAAATATTTGTATTAATTTTCATGTTGTACCGTCGCTGTCCACTAGAGGGCGACATTACCCTCCAGATTTACCCCTCCTGCCTTCCGCTTCTTTCTGATTCTTTTTTATTTAATTCAACTGAAACGTGAAATGAAACAAAGTTTCTCCTTTTGTCTCCAGGCGACTCCAGACTTCCAGGAGACGCGGCCGAGGAACTACGTCCTGTCGGCCAGCGCGTCGGCGGTAAGAGGGCGGCTCAGAGCCGCCATCTGATTGGCTCACAAACAGGAAGTCCGTCACATTCCAGACACCTATGGAATGCGAAATATAAACAGGAGTTTCTGCAGAGATTTTAATAATCTGTCAAATCTATATGCAAAAACACAAGATGTTAATAAATATTTCAGTCTAGTTTCTAAATATCTGAATAAATGTCAAATAAGATCAAACTTTTCAGCAACATATAGGAGCTGCTTTTAAATCAATAATTTCTCCATACTGAGTTTTAAAAAGCAATACTTTCACTGGCAGATGATTTCACTTAAAAACATTTTTCCAGGTTAGAAGTGAAAATCTTAATTATTGTTGGGTTTTTAGTTTTTACAGTGTTCCACCTGCTGCAGATCCTCCAGGATCAGAAAATAAATCCAGTTTCACGTTTTATTATTTACAGTTTGATCATGAAACGGGTCGGATCGGCCTGCAGGAAGTTTCTGCTCACCAGTGAGAAGCTTTACTGGTTTCACTGGGTGAGTCCCAGTGCTGTCGATGATGTCATCGTTTAGCAACCCAGCATTCCTCAGGATGGTTCTGGTTCTGAACCATCCTGAGGAATGCTCAGGATGGTTCTGATGCGTCGTTTCCAGCTTTGCAGGAGTCCTGGTTCAGAATCTCTCAGGGTTCTGGTTGGTTTTACTGCCGTTCCGGGTCGGCACCAACCTGGTTCTGGTTGGTTTTACTGCCGTTCCGGGTCGGCACCAACCTGGTTCTGGTTGGAGCTGAAGGTTCTAGATGATTTTGTTGGTTGTTTGGTTGATTGTGCTGCACTGATTCCGGGTTTCGGGCCGATCAGAGGTATTTACAAACCCGACCTGCTGAATCCGATCTCGGCCGGTACCGATTTCTGTTTTAATCCACCAAGTGGTTAGATGATCTAACATTAGCAACAGAGCATATTGATTCATTTTTTAGAATAATCTGGATTATCTGCTGAATAAGTGATGATTAGGGTCAGATGTGGGATTATTCCAGGACTAGTTTTAATTTGTGGAGTTAATCTGGTGTAAATCTCCCAGCAGTTGTTCTGATTTCCAGTTTGTTTCTGTGATGCGGCTTCAGAGCGACTGGGAAAGCTGGAGCCTGGAGGCCGACCCGGCGGCCGACCCGGCGGCCGACCCGGCGGCGGCGGCGCAGAGGAAGGTTGGCCCGATAAACGGAGTAGATCTGTGTCCCGTAGAACCGGTGGTGGTAGAACAGCAGGTCCAGTTTGTTGGTTTTAGAGTCAGAGAAACTTTTAAATCTACAGAAAAGTTTTGAGAAACACTGAAGATCAGAACCGTTCAGTGAAGCTTAAAAACCAGACAGAGTCCAGTCGGTTCTAACAGGACTCCAGTCCATCTGCCTAGTCAAAGTTTGGTTCAGTTGGTGAGGTGTGAACGCTAATCGACCTCTGACCTCTGGTCCTCCAAACCTCGGTCTGGGTTCAGTTTGAATGTGAACGCCAAGTGGACCGGAGACCGCTCCAACAGCAGGAAGTGGACTACAGCGCACAGCATTCTGGGTAAATACAGCCAAAGCTAATGTGTTAGCCTCGCGCTAGCAGCAGAAATGGCTCCTGTTCTTTAGCCAAAGACTAAAGAGAAATCCTTCAACACTGAAATCTGACATTTAGTTTCCTTTGGTGAAGCAGGAAGTTGCTCTCAGAGGTTTTTGTCTCGTTTCCTTCAGTGGATCCAGGACATGTTAGCTGTTAGCATGACAGAACAGTCAGTCTTCAGTCAGAGGCCTCTTCATATACGCTGTGAGACTGACTGCTACAGCATCATCATCCACAAAGAGTCTTAAATATATTTGAATGACATTTAATTTTGGGATTTATAAAGTATTTTTAAATTGAATTGAAGAGCATTAATAAGAGGCTCATAGATTTATCTTGATTATTTTAGTTTCATGCTGCAGTGTAATTGCGTCTGTTTAACACAGGGGGGCGCTGTAAACCTCCAGCCGCTGCAGCAGTTTGTTCAGAATGTAGTTGAAAGTTCAGCTGCAGCAGTTTCTGATTGAGTTTTACTCTGATCTGCTGAACATCTGGATCAGCTGAACATCTGGATCAGCTGAACATCTGGATCAGCTGAACATCTGGATCAGCTGAGCATCTGGATCAGCTGAACATCTGGATCAGCTGAACATCTGGATCAGCTGAACATCTGGATCAGCTGAACATCTGGATCAGCTGAACATCTGGATCTGCTGAACATCTGGATCAGCTGAACATCTGGATCTGCTGAACATCTGGATCAGCTGAACATCTGGATCTGCTGAACATCTGGATCAGCTGAACATCTGGATCTGCTGAACATCTGGATCTGCCCTCCCAGGTCGGCCATGCTCCTGGGAAACGATCGGCCATTGAAGCGACGCCATGTTGTTCATCTGACTGAAGATATTATCCTGAAGCTGACCAGACATCTCCATTCATCCATTCATTATGGATTCATCCTCACTTTCTGGATCCTTGTGATTCATCCTTTACCCAGAGGAGAAACAGAAACCTCAGTGATTCAGAGGAAAAATACCGACTTGGTGCCTCAGACGTGTAAATTTCCCCAGCGAACGGAGATGAAGACAGTTTACCTCACAAAAACCTTCAGCGTCTTTTACTAAAATGTTTTTCTAACACACAGAACTGAAGTTAACTAATAACTTATGCTAATCCGCTAACAGAGCTAATTTTTAGCTTAGCACTTTAGCATTCTGAAAACATTTAGCTTAGCTTCTCCTAAATAACTTTTCCAGTATCCAGTGTTAATTTGGTTGTTTTGTTGTGATGGTATGATAATCAACAGGTAGTTAGCCTTCTGTTTACCCAGAATGCATTGCTGTAGTTCTACAGTAAACAGTTCTAACTCCCACCTGCAGGTGGCGGTATTTCCTACCTCAGCATTATTTGAAGTCAGGTCATCGTCTGTGATCAGCGCAAAACAAACCGAGCTTTTTAAGTTCTTTAAAAAGTTGATCTGTTTTTTCTCCTCTAGAATCTGGAAGAAGTTTAATGAGGAAAAATGTCGAAATATAAACATGCAAAATTATTTCCAAGTAGCATCAGAAAATCAGATTCTGATCTTAAAAAATCAATAAAACAGCCAGAAATCCTGGAGGGACTCGATGGTCACCATGGTGATACAGAGCTTTACCGTTAGCTGAGCTAGTTTCATGATTAGCTCTTTAGCATTAGCAGTTTCACAGTTTATGATTATATTGGTGTTTTAGCATTAGTATAGCTAATGTTTGTGATTCTTGGTTAGCGCTGCCCACCACAGTAACACTGTACCATTCATCAAGCACAGTGGTGGCAGCATCATGCTGAGGGATGTCTTGCTAGCTCTACTGCCACAAAGTGGATGGATCATCAAAGATGGAGGACTCCGTCTTCTTTGGGGTGTATGTAAATATGTGAGCCTGTGTGGAAACCCACCACATCTGAACCAGTTGACCCGGTTCCCTGTGTCGGCATGGCAACGGGCCGGTTCAGGTGGTTCATGGTGGAAAGTCGAGCTGCGGATTTAATCTGAGAGGTTTCTCTGGTTCTGTTTGTCTCAGCTGCTGAGCGAGGAAGTGGACAAGGTGAGGCCGCCGCAGATAACGGGGAGGGTGGTGTGTTTGTCTGTGTGTGTCTCTGTGTGTGTGTGTGTCTCTGTGTGTGTGTGTGTCTCTGTGTCTCTGTGTGTGTGTGTCTGTGTGTGTGTGTGTCTCTGTGTGGTGTGTGTCTCTGTGTGTGTGTTTGTCTCTGTGTGTCTCTGTGTGTGTGTGTCTGTGTGTGTGTGTGTGTCTGTATGTGTCTCTGTGTGTGTGTGTCTCTGTGTATGTGTCTCTGTGTGTGTGTTCTCTGGGTGTGTGTCTGTGTGTGTGTGTGTCTCTGCGTGGGGGTGTGTGTGTGTGTGTCTGTATGTGTCTCTGTGTGTGTGTGTGTCTCTGTGTGTGTATGTGTCTCTGTGTGTGTTGTCTCTGTGTGTCTCTGTGTGTGTCTCTGTGTGTGGTGTGTTTGTCTCTGTGTGTCTGTGTGTGTGGTGTTTGTCTCTGTGTGTCTCTGTGTGTGTGTGTGTCTCTGTGTGTGTGTTTGTCTCTGTGTGTCTCTGTGGGTGTGTGTCTGTGTGTGTGTGTCTCTGTGTTGTGTGTCTGTGTGGTGTGTGTGTGTGTGGTGTGTTGTGTGTCTGTATGTGTCTCTGTGTGTGTGTGTCTCTGTGTGTGTATGTGCCTCTGTGTGTGTGTGTGTGTGTGTGTGTGTGTGTGTCTCGTGTGTGTGTGTGTAACACCACCAGTTTCCCGACACATGCTACGTTGGTTTTGGGTCAGATGTGATGTGAGTCTCCCCCCCAGGCGGAGCTGGAGCTGCGTGTGGCCCAGACCGAGTTCGACCGGCAGGCGGAGGTGACCCGGCTGCTGCTGGAGGGAATCAGCAGCACACATGTGAGTCAGAGGCGCCGGTCGGGTCCGGTCCGGAGGTGAACCTGATGAGTCACGGTGTGTGACTGTGGATCAGGTTCTTTTCATCTTTTGTAACATTTTAAAGGTACAGGTGTCAAACTCGAGGCCCGTGGGCCAAATCTGGTCCGCCTTAGTGAGCCACATGGATCCAACTTTAATTTAACAGATGCTTAGATATTATTTATCG
The DNA here is from genome assembly GCF_001444195.1 of Xiphophorus couchianus. NCBI lineage: Eukaryota > Metazoa > Chordata > Actinopteri > Cyprinodontiformes > Poeciliidae > Xiphophorus > Xiphophorus couchianus. The sequence continues at coordinate 992,787 of NC_040235.1, forward strand.
CTTTTCATTTCTTTATGTCTGAATCTGATCAGATGTAAAAACTGTGAAAGTTTAAAACGTTTTAATCTGATAAATCTGAAACTTTCTGACCGTTTTTGACCTTTGAGGTCATTCAGGGTCTGGATGTGACCTGAATGAAAATCAGTTGGATTCTCCTGATTTAAGAACCGAATGTCTCCAACCAACCTGAGTGAAAAAGTATTCACACCCTCAACCTGCTGCTGAGTCGCTAACCACACTCTGGATGACCTTTGACCTGCTCTGCTTTGATGAATTGGTTTAAAACATATTGGACAGTTTTCCAACAAGAATGACCTGATTCAGATTAAAGTCTGGACTTTGACTAGGCCACTCCAGAGCTTTTGTTTCCTCTGTGTGATCCTAACTCTTCCTCCTCCTCCTCTTCCTCCAGCTGAACCACCTCAGGTGTCTGCAGGACTTTGCGGAGGCTCAGGCCACGTACTTCGCTCAGTGTCATCACTACATGCAGGACCTGCAGAGGGAGCTGAACAGGTGAGGCGCTGCAGCGCCACCTTCTGTCAGACCTTACCTCAGAACATCTGACATATTTAAATTAATTTAATGGTAATTTCTAACATATTTATATTAATTTAATGATCATTTCCAACATTCAGACACTTCCGAGTAGAAAAGTCATCAATAAAACATCTTTACTGAAGTTTAATACTTAAAATATCATCAGTTTAAAACTAGTTTGGCAGGAAACATTCATATCAAATATTAATGACATTTAGTTGTTTTTTAACTCTTTAGAGGCCAGAATTATTATTTAGTTCAAATTATTATTTAGTTTGAAACAAAATATTAGTTTCAAATTAATAAATTAATGAATAACGAGATGAAAATATACTGAAAAATCAGCAAACAGCTCCAGATACCTGAGTTCAGTCAGTTTCCTCTGGGTCCAATCAGTTCTTCTGGGTCCAGTCAGTTCCTCTGGGTCCAATCAGTTTCTTCTGGGTCGGGGAGCTGATCCATCAGAACCAGATCAGACGGTTTCTCTGTTGGCTCCATGGTTCTGAATCTGCCGGTTCTTTGGGTTCAGATTATCGGGTCGGGTCGGTTGAACCTCTGGGATTATTTGCTTGTTTTGCTGCAGATGTGCGAACTCAGCCGTCGGCCCCCCGCTGCCCTCCGGCCCCCGACCCGGTTCCGACCGCCTTCCCGTCCGGCCGCCTGTCTCCCGGCGCCTCGGGCTCCAGGAAGGCCAAGGTTCTGTACGGACTACGACGCTCACGACGCCAGAGAACTGTCCCTGCTGGCCGACGAGGTCAGTCTGACCCGACCCGACCCGACCCTGACCACCGACCAGAACCGCAGAATAACTAGATATCCACAAACTGATCAGGTTATTCTGTGGTTCCCGAACATGTTGACTGATGGGAAACGTTAGTCTGGGAACGAAAATATTATATTCAGCTGTTGACTGTAAAAAATTATTTAAAGATTAAATAATGTAATTTAATTAATTCACACTATTTGATATACGCATAAAAAACCCTATGTAAATACAGTGAGAAGATTAAGTTCTTATTTTTAGTCGTTTTATTCCTGTTCTGGGATCGATTGGTAATGCCTCCACCCGCCACTAGGGGGAGTTTTCATAAAAAAACGCTCAGCTCTCTCTCTCTGTTTCGCTGCTGCTGTTTTTTTTAGTAAATTGATACAAATAATAACAGTGAGTTGGATCAATAACTTTAATCTGGATTAATCCCAACAGAATCTAGATTATAATGACATTATTAACCATTTCCTGGTCAGTGTTTTAAATGAGTTAAATATTTAACAGATTTTTATCGTTCTTTCTCTAAGCTTGTGTTGTGATGCTGAAGTTTCAGAAAGAGCAGAAGCTTCTTAAAGAGACAGAGGCCCAATTTCAAGTTCAGATTTCTTTGACGCTGTGCTTGATACATTTAAACAGCAGTGAAACTCTTAAAGGGCCAGTGTTTGATTTCTGCCTGGTCATTCTGTCAGTTAGCTCCTTCTGGAAACTTGCTTAAGTTTTAGATGTTTTTTTTTAAATTATTATTTATTTTGACCCGTTTCCTGTGTTTCTGTCCAGGTCATCACTGTCTACACGGTACAGGAATGGATCCTGATTGGCTGGTTGGATGAGCGGGGCAACGAGAAAGGCAAAGTACCTGTTGACCTACCTGGAGCTGCTAAGCTAATGGACCGTTAGCATTCTGTCTGATGAAACATGTGAACCCTCTGGTAGACTCAGTTCAGTTTCAGATTCAGTTCAGTTTCAGATTTAGTTCAGATTCAGTTCAGATTCAGTTCAGATTCGGTTCAGATTTAGTTTCAGATTCAGTTCAGACTTAGTTCAGATTCGGTTTCAGATTCAGTTCAGATTTAGTTCAGATTTAGTTCAGATTCAGTTCAGATTCAGTTCAGATTCAGTTCAGACTTAGTTCAGATTCAGTTCAGATTCAGTTCAGATTTAGTTCAGATTTAGTTCAGATTTAGTTCAGATTCAGTTCAGACTTAGTTCAGATTTAGTTCAGATTCAGTTCAGACTTAGTTCAGATTCAGTTCAGATTCAGTTCAGATTCGGTTCAGGGATTTTTATCCGACACCTTTCCTTGGAGAAAAAACCAGAAACGTTTTAGCGATGCTCTCAGATGAAACCAGGAAAGTTTCCTGGAATCTGATCTGGTTCATTAAATCACACCAACGTGTATTTGGGCCCCATATGGTTTCTTCTCAGGTCCGATGGGTTTCGAAGTGGATCTGGGCTCAAAATGGCTTAATGTTTGGGACCCAGTTGGGTCATTAACATTTTTTAAAGAGCCATTATGGGTCCCAGTTTACCCATCGGTCTCCTGCATCAGACCCACAGAGGCCATTAAAACCAACCCGTTATGCAACCAGTGGTCAGTACCGTATGGGGCCCATTTCTCAGTCATTTTATACGTAAACGCTCGTGGCATTATGATGCGTTTTGGTTTTATCTCTGAAGTTTGAGCCCCTATGTGGGAAAACTCACCAGTTACAACCAGTAAGCTAATTGTTTTGGTGCTAACGGCTACTAGCAAAGCAGGATGAAAACATTTCCCTCCATTTTATTCATTCTGACACTGACGGGAATGTTTAGCTCAAACCATCAGAGCTGCTTGCAAACTGGATTTCAGCTACATTGATGTGCAGCAGCCATCTTGGATTCTGAACATACGGCTGTTTACAGAACTTTAAATTTCCCAGTTTTAATTCCAACTTTGGGTTTTTCCTCCATAAGAAGCTTCATTTCCTTCATACTGTAAAGTTTCAGTAAACATTTCTGACACCCGAGTTTTAAAAAATCACCTGAAAATACCAAGAAGTTCGGAAAGTTTGTTTTTTTTTACCAGTTGTAGCCTCAAAATTCAAAATGGCTGCCTTGAGTCTAGACAGTCTGCAAGTTGGAAAACATTTATTTAACTTTCTGATTAGCTGAAGCTCAATGGGTCAATATCTCACCTGATACACTCAAAATCATCTTGTTTACGCGCTTCATCAGTGTCTGGATGATCACCTGCTGAGAGATTAATCGCTATTAGCTTCTATTAGCAGTTAGCATCGTAACACAAAATTAGCAAGACTTAATGGTTTCTGGATTGTAGTTGATTAAGTCTAATTTGGTGAAGGTTTGAGCTACTTAGCAGCTGCTGATTGGTTCAGAAGACAGAAACATGAAGAATCACAAGCTAAGTCAGGGAGCTAATGCTAAAGACGCTAGCATTGCACTTATTTATAGTTCTGTTTTGTACCATTTTTTTTTTTACTGAATTATTTCATTATTGTAGCATATTTGTGTTGGTGTTTGTTTGCACAACATGTCAACAGAGACCAAGCTAGTTGCTAGCAGCTTTAGCAGTAGAAGCTAGCTTAGCTTGCGGGTTAAAGAGTGTTTTCTTCTGTTTCAATTGAAAAACAAACATAAAAAACATACTTTACATAAATAAACTTAGTGGCTTGTTGGTAACAAACTGTTGCCGTTCATTGAATTGGTGATGAATTATTTTCATTATGGCAGCTCAGAGGAACGATCTGGTTAGCCGCTTAGCTAGGAGGCTAACGGCGCCGCAGCTGCTTCTCTCCAAACAAAACTAATTCAGGATAAAAATATTTCTACTTTCCTTTTCAGCTTTGATTATTTTCAAACTCAAATATTTTCTACCAGTTTCTACAGTCATAAAACTTCAGTTTTGATCCTTAAGAATGAATTAATAATTAGTCTTATTTAAAGCCAGATTACTTTATGCTCTTCTTCATTCATTATTCAGATTTTGTGATGAAAAGACATTATTACACTTTAACAAAACTAATGAAAATCTCTCCACTGATTTAATTTCTTTAAGAACATTAAATTATTCTTATGTATTTAGATTCAGTTCAGTTATCAGGAAAATGTTATTTTAAAAAAAGGAAATCAAAATCATGGCTGTTTAGTCACAAATCAGAGCTAAAAAAAGACTTCAGAGGAAACGCTGTGATTTGACTAGGACCTGTTATCTGTCGGATTTTATTAGTTGCTGGTTCAGAGTTCAGAACTAAATTTAATATTTAATACGATTTCACTCATACTAGTGAATTTAATGCGCAGTTTAATGAAAGTTTATTTCTGATTTGAACATTTATTTACATTTTACTTTTATAATTCATGAAAATCCTCCCAGTAAATGATTTAAACACAAGTACAAAACACAGAATCTGGGAAATGAAACACTTTTAAAATGAATAAAGATCTATTTAGTAGATTTCTGTCCCTCAGCAGCTGTTTGCTGTGAACTGGCAGGAAGTGATGTCATGGATCTGACTCAGGATCAGATTGTTTTAGAGCGGCGTCGTCAGATTTGTTTTCCTACGATTCATGACGCTGCAGTTTTACTGTTTATGTGGAAACTGCAGCAGGATGCATTTATTATCGTTATGATTTAGATTGTTTGATCGTTGGTGTGATGCTAAGGTTTAGAACAACATATCAGAAATATAAAGCAGCTGTATTCATAGTAATAACAAAATGCAACAACTGTAAAAAACTCAAATGTTCAGCAGTTTTTTATTTGAATCTGAAATACGAGGCAGAGCAGCTGAAACATGAGAGCCAGGAATCGGCTCCGATCTCGTTTTACCATAAACACGTTTTATTTTCGTCGGTGGAACATTTTTATTAGTTGCTGCGGTTTCTGGGGTCCGTTCAGTTTAACCCTTTAACACCCAAAGATTCACAAACATTCAGCTTTTCTCTGTAAGCTTAATTTAAAATTATTAAGCATTTTGTACAAATGTTGCACCAAAATGACAGATGTACATTTTATGATACGGTGAATCACAGCTTCCATGTTTTCATGGTGGAGATGGCCAGCGGGGTTCAGTGCTGGGATGTTAAACTGAAGTGATTTTGTGGTCAGTGGAAATATTCTGCAGATGAAGAAACTTGAGACTTTTGTTCAGGGAAAACAAGCAGTTTCGGCCTAAAACCTAGAAAACAGAACCATAAGCAGGAAGTAAATGGTGATTTAGTTTCGGCTGTGAATGCAGACTCAGCGTCACTTTCGTCAGACTCGCTCCCCAACACGACTGTCTGTTCGCTCACGTTGGTCCCAAAGCTCTGGGACGGAGTCGCTGTCAGGAAACACCGGCTTTGTCTGGACAGACTAAAGTTCTGTCTGCGGAGCATCAGGATGATGCAGCGACTGGCCAGCAGGGGTCAGCAGAGGTCGTCCTTCAGCCGTCGTCTGGACGCGCTAGCTTCACGCTAAACATAGCAACCTTCCAGCTGTTGCTGCGTCTCCATGGAAACACGGCTTGAGTTCAGTTTCCTCCTGGTTAACACGCGAACATCCAGATCTCTCCTGTTCGATGGGGACCAACATGTTTCTACCAGTTGCCTCATTGGCCCCAAACTCCACTGATGTGAGAGAGAAACTTTGCCCACCCAGTGATTTTCCTAAAGGTCTCCGTTATCCACACTAGAAACACCATCGGTGGGTCATCACCTCCTTCTGGTAATAAATAGTTGGTTGACTTTAATCCTGTTTTCTGCTGGTCCTGGTGAAACAGGACCAGCAGGATCCAGATCTGCTTCAGTCAGACGCCTTCAACTCCACAGGTAAATGTAGGTCATCTGATTCCCTGAACGTCTCCTTTAGCAGTGAGCAGCATCACTAGGTCTCTGTTGGGTGGGTCAACCCCAACCCCAACCTCAACCCCAACCTCAACCCTAACCCTAACCCCAACCCCCCAGATCACTTTAGTCTTTTCACAAACCAGAGCTGGGAGAATATGTCATCGTTTGGGATGGGAAAGTGGCGAGAAGCTAAACGGGCGTCTTAGAGATGAATGGTCAGGTGACCAGCGGTCAGGTGACCAGCGGTCAGTGACCAGCGGTCAGTGACCAGCGGTCAGGTGACCAGCGGTCAGGTGACCAGCCCAGGCTCACCCCGATCCTGATCCTTCTGCAGGTTTAATAAAATCCAGCCGATTAATTAATGAGAGAAAATAAACGTTAGAGGTTGATGGTAAACCGTTGGGTCATGAAGTTCAAACTACTTTACATGACTCAGTTGTTATAAACATGCTGCATGTCAAATATGACTGAAAACATTCAACTTTATAATTCAGCATCTTGAAACTGGGTCTGTGTCTTTAAGAAGCTCCTGCTCTTTCTGAGGCTCCGCCTCCAGGAAGTCATCCCAACATGGCTGCTCTATTAACCCTTTAATGTTTGTACCAGTGCTGCTCTGAGAACCTGATGCAGCTCCAGCTTCTGGCAAGTCTGAAGGGGGAGGAGCTGCGCCTCGGAGGCGGGGCTAGGCCCATCCAGGTGTTTTAAACAGCTGAATGGTTGCCATGGAGATGAAAGGATTTCTGAAACATAAATGAATCAAAGCGACGCTGCAGGTTACAACATTATAACATGATATAAAAATAAAACAGTGGATTTGACGCGACACCGGCCCTTTAAATGTTCCCGGCTCAGCGTCCAGACAGTGATGTCACATAAACAAAGTCTGAGTCATTCATCAACACCTCTTCAGTTTATTGTTTCACAGAAATCGGTGCGGTGATGAAATCCTGTCATTGTGAGTCCTCTCCGCGTTGAGTCATCAATAAAGCAGGTCAAAGGTCGCAGCGGCTGACTTGTGTTGAGCGCTGCGTCCTCCTGAACGGCCGCAAAGTGAAATCCTGAGAGAACTCCAGACGTGACCCAACCGGATCCGAACAGAACCGGGCAGAGAGAAACCAGAAATCTGGTTTAAATCAAACCGACAGACATCCTGAGGAAAAGTTCAGACTAAACTGGTTTTACTGGTTTTACTGGATTAAACGACACCAGAACAGATTCAGATGTTCATTCTGATAGTTTGGATGTTTATGAAATAAGAGTCTAATATCAGACATTAAAATGTTTTTATTGTAATATAAACTGTATTTTATCTCAGGTGAAAAAGCGTCTGACCAGATAAATAAAAATTAATAAACCAGTGAATAAATGAAAATGAGCTCAATAATTTCCATTCTGATTATTAAAACTTTAAGGAAAATTCTGTTTACAGAAACATAATAATTCATTTTATTTATAGTTTTATTTATTTTGAATATTTAAAATATCTTCAGGTGGAAGTTTTCTTTATAAAATTAAAGTTTACTTATGAAATTGCATAATTATTAATTATTATCAAAATATAATTATTAAATAATCTCAAAATGACAATATCCTCGTTTATCACAATAATTTATCATCCAATCTCACTCTGCTCTTTAAAACACGAAACATCAAAATGAAAGAAGCCGACGCCACATTCCAGCATATTAGTGGAAAATTTAGTGGAAGGAAAGGTTTTGGTAGAGTAACATGCAGAAAGATAACTGAAACCGGACCCAGATGGATCCGACCAGAACCATCAGAACTGATCACTAGTTTAGAAAGTGGATGGTTACGGTTTTAAAGCTTAGAAATGTCTTTGTGTTTATTTCAGATTTAAAGTTTTTAAAAGTTTTATAGGAGAAACAAACGAGACGTGAAATAAATCTGCTCCTAAAACTGAACCAAACCCAGAAATCACAGCAACTGACAGCAGATCCACAGAAACAGCCACGGTTTCTGTCGCTTTGTGGCGGTGACTGTTGCCATGACAACGGTGGGGGCGGGGCGTCGCATGATCTAACGGTTTCTGATTTAATCTTTGAGATTCTCTGATTTAAGAAACTGAACTCTGAGGGGAACTGTTGACGTGTTTTCAGCATGATCAGAGCGCGGGCTTTGACTGGACCATGCGCAGTGTGTGTGTGTGTGTGTGTGTGTAAATAAAGTGTCGTTTTGTTGCTTCAGTGTTTTAACTCTTTGGTTAAATGTGATTTTTTTGGCATCTCATTTCTCCTGGATTGATGTTCAATAAACAGCATGTGTGTCACAGACGCTGCGTTGTTGGAGTGGTCATTGAACGCATCGCAGCAGGATGTCCAAGCTGCGGTCTGGGGGCCATTTGTGGCCCGCACAGTGATTTTTATGTTTATCATAACAGAATAAATTAAATCTTAAACTAGTTCTGAAGCTTCTTTCATCTTCACATTTTAACAGATGAATTAAATCTTTTCTCCTAAATTTATCTTAATTTTATTGTAAATAAAAGCACAAAAATCAACTTTTACCCCCAATTTATTGTAGCTGCAAGAAAAATAAACCCGAAAAAACCCAGAAAACTGTGAACCTGTCTTATTTTAATAGATTTTTAATAGCTTTGTCTCCAACCAATGACTTATTTTTTGTTTTTAAAAGAGAATTAGCATTTCTAGTTTAATATTGAACAAATAAAAATATTCAGCAACTTTATATTTATAGTTGTTCTTGTTTGTCCAACAACTTTAATTAGAAACAGTTTTGACCCTGATGGCAAAAGTTTTGTTTCCTGAGGCCAAAGTCTCTTCAGGGATTTGACTAGACCCTTCCTCTGAATCAAACATGGCTGCTCACAAAAAGCTGAGGTTGCTGCAGAAATGATTAGAAGGTGAAAAAATATAAAAACATATTTTATTGTCCTTCAGAGTAACAGCAGCAAAAATATCAGGCAATAAAAGTGACAAAGATCAAATTTATTTTAAAAAACAGAATTAGGAATAACAATGTACCACAAAGGGAAATTATTTTCAATAAATTACAATAAATCTTGACCTTGCTTATTTCTTTCAATGTTGATTTAAATTTATTTAAGTTTATTATCACTTTTACAAATTAATCAGGATCAATGAAGTTTGGCTTGTTGACAGAAAAACATTTAGTGTCAAAATGAAAACTGGGTTTTACAAAAATAATGACAAAAATACGTAACCCAAAATAAGTGATTATATAAATATTAACCTTAACTAACCTGATTGATTGATTGGTGATAGTAGTGAGTTCTTTAGATAAAACTTTGTTTATTATGATTACCGGTAGTTTGTGACGTAAATATTTGGATTTAATTTACATTTAGTAGGAATCAGTTTTTTCTTCATATTAAATGTTTTTATGTCAACAAAGCCAAGTTATGTAAATCCTGACCGAATAGTAAAAGCAATAAAAGGTAAAACAGCAGAAGGAGTGAATAGTTTTAAAGGTGAGGAACATTTTCCTGCCGGTGTGTGAACGTGTCATCAGCTGCTTTCTGTTTCCATGGTGACTCAAACAGGAAGTTTAGTTCATCATCGGAGCCGCAGCAGGAGAAAAGCTGCGTGTCTCCTTTAAGAAAACAGGAAGTGTTTCTCCCTGAGGAATCCTCGCTGTTCTTTTTAGATTAACCAGCAGACTGTCCCACTTCGGGCCTTAAAATTGTTTTAAGGTTTTGATTGATTGTTTTAGTCGCGGCACCGGGAGGCTCAGTGGCGCATGTGACTGGAAGCAGGGCGTTCTTTGACGCGTTTGTTGGTTAAAGTGACTGAGGTGTAATTTGGAGTTAATTGTAGATTACTTTAAACAAGGGAGTGCGATGGAAGAATGCGAAGAATGTGATGACTCAGATAATTGTAGTATGAACCTGGACACGATGCCGGATCAGAAAAGATTCTTCACGTTCCCTTTAAAGGGAAAGTCCCTTCATCAGACGTTCCCTCTAAAGTCTCATAAAGGGAAATAAATTGTTTAATTTTAACACTTTCACCCGCTTTCATTCGTGTGGACAGGAAGCCGTAACAAACCGCGTTCGGCCGCCTATGCTAGCAGAGATTAGCTGGTATAAAAACCCTCAGGACCAATAAAACACGGAGCTAAAACAGATAAAACAATAGATTCACATTTACTTCGTTTGAAACCAAGTTCGCTGATGTGTATCTTAGACACCGTGAAAAATAAAATACATCTGCTTAAGTGATTTTGTTTGACACAAAACATGAATACATAGAAATGCTAACTCCATGAGCTAATGCAGCTCTAAACATGTCCGAGGGCTGCGAACTTTATGGAGTGTTGCGCTGCCGTTAGCCGTTAGCCGTTAGCTTGTTCTGACGAATATGGCTGCAGTTCAGAGTCAAAGATGAAGAATATCCTCCTCTTCCTCTTGTCCGTGGGGTATTTCAGCCCAAAGTTTTTTGTTGTTGTTTTTTTTTTGTTTTTTTTAGACTTTATTTATTGTAATAAACAACAATACAATTGATTTCAGCCCAAAGTGCTGACTGACAGGAGACTAGCAACACTTGCTCTTATTTTTCGGTTTAAATGAAGGCACATCTCATTATGAACTAAACTACAGCACCCCCTAGTGGCCACTATGGGTAACCACCTACAATCAGCATATAGAAACATGGAGCGGACATTTACAGCTAGTGTCGCAGAAACTTTGTTTAAACATCATGAACAGCAGCGTTTTATTGAAGCCAGAAAATGAAACCACGACATGAATCTTGTTAACAAGGCATCAGAGTTAGCTAATGCTAACGTGAAGAATGTAGCAGCCAAAAAAACATAGTGCAGCTCTGTCCTGAAGGAGCTAGCAGCTAGCGCTAACATCGGGCAGGATGCTACTACTAGCAAAACAGCCAGAATGTCAGTAAATCCTGTCTGGAGTAAAGTTGATCATTTTAACATTTGCAGCTTAATGTTTCGAACTGATCGTCAGATTAAAAATGTTTGGTAAATTCGTTTTTATACCAGAGTTTTTTTCTGCATCATCTGAGGACGTTTCTCAGATCTGGGAACATTAAAAATTTAAAGTAACCAGGCACTTTGAAAAAGTTCTGACTGGAGGAAAACATGAGGAACTAATTCAGCCAAGAACCGAACATTTTGACTGAACCGGTTCAGATTCAGCCGATTACAGAATCACCGGGAGAAATAAAAATGGCGGCTGGAAGTCCATGACCTCGTTTAGCTGTTCTGCAGCAAAATCTGTAACAATTCAGAAAAGAACCTCTTGGAGGTCAGGAGGTCAGGTGACCCAGAGGTCAGGTTTCATCCTGCTGCTTCTGGATCGTCTGACCTTAAAGTCATAAAAAAAAGCAGCTGATAAAAAAGTCCAAAACTTCAGAAACTTTAACAGAAGCTGCAGGTTTTTTCTGGTTTGGTTAAAACATGTTTGATTTCATTCAGTGGGAAGAAAATCCACAAATTTTACTCAAAGTAAGAGAAACGACTTTATAATAAAATTACTCTATAAAAGTAAAAGTACAGCGTAGTAAAGATGAAGTAAATGTAACTAGTTACTGCTGAACTCTAACAATATAAAGTTAAAATAAGTTGCAGTGAATCAATTCCTCCTGTTTTCCTCGATCAGCTGATCGGGTTTCTGCCGAGTCATCAACAACCTGATTCAGCAAATCATCAATGATTGTTGCAGCAACTCTGAGTCAGTCAACGTTGCGTCAATCTGGGATTCCCTGGAGGCTGCGGAGCCGTAAAAGACGTTTCTCTGGTCAGAATGTCTGTTATTAATCTGTAGATGTGTCAATCTGGACAGAGAGACAACAGGCAGCCTGCGCTGTCAGGGTTTGACTAGGACATGAAGGATCTGCTCTCTGCCACCAAAAACAAACTCAGTTCATTTAGTTAGACTCCATCTACGGAGGACTCACCCTGCCAAAGCTGGTAATGAACATAGACTAGCGGTGGGACTCGATTTGAACCTGCTGGAGGCAGGATCTGTATTTATTTTAGAAAAATTAGAAACATTTCAATTTAAAAATCTTTTTGCTGCTAAAATATTGTTATTGTAGTTTTTAATTGTTCTTCATCATCAGATTGAAACCAAGTTTCTCTGGTCATTCATTAAATTTCTAATCTGGACATTAGCGTTAGCTGCTACATGTTTAGCAATGAGGTGCTACTTCAGCTTAGCATAGTTTCGCTGCTAGGCTAACTCCTTTTAGCATAACTCGAACAGAGCGATAGTCTTTTCCATCATCCAATCAGATCGATTAGAAGCAGAAAAAGACGCATCGTTGCTGCTGTTAGCGGACGTAGCGGTGCATCAGGTTTACAGGCGTACCAGAAACACACAAATACAAAGGTTCCAGGAGGAACAAAAAAAATTGTGTTAAAATTTTAAATTAAATTAATAAAAATGAACATGTTAAAGTACAGCAGTAATATAAAAAATAAATGACTTTATAAAGTAATTATTGTGCCAAATATTGCAACCAAAAATGTAAGAATAAAAAAATAAAGAAATTTCACAACATACATGATCATACAGTCTGTCATCAGATACTATTTGTTTATCATTTCTACCGTTATTAATTTAATGTTGTCACTTTTATTTTATTTTTCCCAATTATATTAATTAGTTTCCTTTTTTATTTGGTTCTATTTTATTTTGTGTCACTTTTTATTTATCTTCTCCTCTAATATTTCATTTCCTCCAGTCGGATCTGATCAGATTTTGTCCAAACGTTGTTTTAAAAATAATGTCAAACACAGGATTGTTTTCAGAAACGTTTTTATCCACATCGATCCGTCACTGAGCGTCGATTTAAACATGCCAAACCTGTAGGGGGCGGTGCAGCGCTAAGCTAAAGCCTGCCAGTCAATCAGATTGCTTCAAAACAATGACTTCCTGTTAGGAGTTAAACATGGCGGCCTCTGTGTGGACAGACTGACAGGCTGAACAGAGAATTAAAATATAAACTTAATAAACAAAGTATCAGATCCTGAAACACAAATCCAGAGTTTTCTAAAACCTCCACTTTGGTCTGAGTTTTTATAATAATGTTTTTTCTCTCCACTGTCGCCACATGCATGTTCAGTTCCTGTAAAATCAGCGACTCAACATGAGCAACCAGCAGGTTATCAGCATCCTGAGATAAAAACTTTCAAATAATTTTAATAATGAATTAAATTCATAATAACCAGGATCAGTTGGAAAGTAAATATGGATGAATTCTGACTTTCTGTTTGTTTCTCTGGTTCTTCCCTCTGAAGGAAAATAAATCCTGAGGTTTTCCTTTCACTCGTCTGTCAGGTTCTGTTTCTGTTTCTGCTCATGTTTCACTTTGAACTGATGCAACTTTTCAGGTTACAGTGAAACTGTGAGGGTTAAACTTTCTCTGTTCTGTTCGTCCCACGCAGCACTAAAGAGCCTTTCTTCCACCCACTCCAGTTTCTGGCTGCGTTTCGCCACCGGAGGAAGGAGCAGAAACACGCGGCGTGTCGGATCATGTCCGAACACAGAGAGGTTTCAGGAAGATTCAGGAGGTTTTCTGAAGGCCGCAGGTTTAATCTAAGATTTATTCTAACATTTATTCTCTCATGTTTTCTGTTTCACTTTGAGGAACTCAAACCACAAAAATCTGTGAAATTCAACAACACCCAGTTCATGAGTCTCAGCACAAACACGTCAAAAACTGAGCCACAAACCCAGAATCTACTTATCCAGGGGGCCCAGACCGCGGCGCGTGGGCCATTTCCTGCCCTCAGGATGAGTTCTTGTGGCTCTGGAAGGAAACTTTCAGACTGTTTGATTCAATATAGTAATACTGTTTTTATTATAGTAGTAAATCTGTTTATTGCATTTGATTAAAAAAAGATGAAAAATATTTTATCACAGAGAAAACATTCAACTTCACATTTTGCTCCAAGTAGCAAAAGGTTTGGCCTCCAGGGTCAGAGTTCAAACATCTTAAACCTGATCAGATCAAAACATAAAAGACTAAAATTATTCTGATTCATGTTGTTTTTATCTTGTCTCATTTTGTAGAACTTTTTTCCAGTTATAAATAAATATCTGCTAAATTAAAATAAACTGTAATCAAATGAAAGTTAATAAATCAGATATTTTAGCGCCGTTAGCTTGTTGAGCTAACGACGCTAATTAACCTGGATTAAACTCAAATAAACCAAAGTTCAATCATCTCTACCTGCAGCGGAGCGCCGGCATTCTGGGGTCAGAGTTCAGGGGTCAAATGAAAAAACTAAGAGGTCAAAATAAATAAAATGACCTTTAACCTCTAAAAAAGTAGAGTATTGTTCCAAGTTGCACAGCAAAAGTCACAAACATTAGATATAAAGCAGGTCCAGTGGAATATTTTCCTCCAGTCATCACATCCTGAACAGAACCGGAACCGGGTCAGAACCGGGCCGTAACGGTTCCTACGTCCTGAACGCTCCAAACGAGGCCCGATCGATCAGCTCCTGGCCTTCACTGATCAGAACCTTCAGCTGGTCTCCTCTCCACAGGTCGAACAGCTGGCCCACGTACACCGTCCGGACCCGGTGATGGCCGCCGCCGCCGTCCGGGGGCCCCGTCGGGTACGGGCCGCCGTCCTGGGCCCCCATCAGGTCCATGTCTCGGTCGTAGCCTTTGCTCCGCCGCTGCAGCGTCACGCGGAAGTCCCGCGCCGGGCCCTTCAAGACGAACTTCATGTAGACGAAGTAGAGTCCGGTCTCCGGCACCACGATGGCCCACAGGCCGCGGCTGTAGGCGCCGCCGCCGAACCTGGCTCTCCATTCCAGCTGAGACCCAGACAGCAGGTTCGCTACGTTAACGGAATCTGCAGAAGGACCGTTAGCATCCGTTAGCTTAGCATCTAAACCAGAATGACACACTTCCTGTTCAGATTGAACAATAACTGAATAACTGGGATTAAAATCTGATTTTTTAAAAATTTTTTACCCCTCCAGGGTCTTTTGTGGCTCTAGTGCCCCTTATATGACAGCAGGCTGACAGGAAACGGGGAAGACATGCGGCAAATGTCGTCGGGTCTGGGAGTCGAACCCGCGACAGCCGCGTCGAGAACTCAAGGCCTCCAAATACGGGTCGCGCTAACCGCTACACCACCATGGCACGCCTAAAATCTGATTTTTATCACAATAATCGAGTTTCACCTGCAAACAGTTTTATTAAATAATGTCTCATATCTGATCATAACTATAAACAAACTGCAGATTTTCTGCTGCTGCATCCTGGGAGCTAAAAGCAGCGTCACCACAGATCCTTCCTCCCAGTGTTTACATAAATCATTTCTTATTTATTCTGTTATTTTATGTGCATATTTGGATCAGTTTGATATGTTGAGTTTTTTATGGTTTTATGCTGTAAATGTGATTATTAGTTCTTATTGTTTCATTTCTGTGTAAATCTAAATGCTTCATGGAAACAGATCATCTCCCTGCTTCGCTGTCAGTTTCACTGTCAGTTTGTTTGAATAATGAAATGAATTGAGATGAATATCCTGATGTCCAGAGATTCAGCCCTGAGGGACTTTTATAAAAACAAGTGGAAACCTTGGAAAGATCAAACGTTTCAGTTTCCACGAGATTCTTGACATTTTTTACTTCCATCAGAATCATCATCCAAAGTTTGAACACAGAGATGAACTTTTCCTGATTTACTTTTTGTTCTGATCCGTTTTCTCAGTTTAAAGGTGATAAAACATTTCGGTTTAGATTAAAACGTTTCTGTTGCTTATTTTAATATCTCAAGACAAAAACTCACTGAGGTCGATGCGCAGCGGGCCGGCGGTGGGAGAACTGCTGGTACTGGCTGTGGACGGGTCGTCTGCAGACAGAGGAAGGTGAGCGGTTAGGTTCTGGTTCTGGTTCTGATCAGCAGCTGGACGGACAGGAAATGAAAGTTAACGTACCTGCAGGACAGATTCTCCTCTGGGCCGAGAAGGACGGATCAGAATCAGACGATTTCTGTGGATAACAGAGGAAATTCTTCAGAACCGTTCAGAACATCTGGGTCTGATCAGGTCAGGAAACTAGCAGGATCTAATAAATCTAAACCACAGGGGGCGCTATTTTTAAAGTTACAGTGAAAAATGACCAGGAATGATTCGGGTTATTTAGCCTGTCAGAGAAAAAGGGCCTTTCATTTTAAAAAGGTATTTTAACCAAGTTATTCAATCAAATGAAGTATTTTGCTAGCAAGCTACACATTAATATTTAGCTTCAAACAAATACCATTATCATCACTCCGCCTGGGGGAAATATTTA
Source organism: Xiphophorus couchianus (assembly GCF_001444195.1). Taxonomy (NCBI): domain Eukaryota; kingdom Metazoa; phylum Chordata; class Actinopteri; order Cyprinodontiformes; family Poeciliidae; genus Xiphophorus; species Xiphophorus couchianus. The sequence continues at coordinate 1,009,195 of NC_040235.1, forward strand.
GCTTGCTAACTAGTTTGAAGCTAAATGTTTAGCTAACAAGCTACTTCACTAATATGGACCTAAATATTTTGTTAGAAGCTAAATATTTAGCTTCAAACTCAATATTTACTTAGCAAGCTAAATATAGTTTGAGGCTAATTATTTAGCTAAGTGGCTGAATGTTTAGCTTTGAGTTAAATAATTTGCATTTGCTTCAGAAATATTTATCTGAATGATTAGTTTAAACTGTGACATTTATTTATGATAAATGAATAAAAAAATAAAAATATGAGGTTGAGAAATGAACCGCCATTTTTAGGCTAGCTCAAATCTTTGCTGTTTTTGTTTGGACCGTATCTTTAATCCGAACCAGGCTGAACTCAGGAAGGTCCTGAAACCAGCTGCTGGTTTTACTTTAAATATGAAGCAAATAATTCATCTTTTAATATACTTTTCAATTATGATCATCTGCGACAGACTGGCGACCTGTCCAGGGTGAACCCCGCCTCCCGCCTGGAACGTAGCTGGAGATAGGCACCGGCAACCCTCCCGACCCCATTAGGGACAAGGGTGAACAGAAAATGGATGGATGGATGGATGGATTATGATCATTTCGAGTCGCAGCAAAAAATTAGAATCAGAAAAATTCAAAAGAATTTTATCCATAAATATGGACAGCAGGTCCAGGTTCGGTTCGGTTCTGCAGTGGATTCTGGGTCCGGGCTCCTTTTGCCTGACTCATGGATCTCCTCAGACCTCCAGGATTTATTTATTGTCATTTCCATTATCAGTCTGACTCTGCAGGAAGTTCGGTTCGGTCCGGTCCAGTCCGGTTCGTAACAATCCGAACTCTCCCGGAACACCGGAGGCGGTTCGGATGAACTGAGCAGGTTCTGGTGGTTTTAGAAGCCGAACCGAACCTGAACCTGTCAGAACCTTCAGTAGAGTCAGGAGAACCAGCCTGGATGTTTCCGCCGCCGCAGGGCGCCCCCTGCCGGCGGCGGCTCTTACCGCGGCTCTCCGCTGACTGAGATCCGCGCAGCTGATGAAGATGAAGGCGGCGGCGCAGCCCAGCAGCAGCAGCAGCGTGATGAGCCTCAGCCGGACCTCCTGCTGCTTCATCTCCCGGCAATGGTTGATGAGGATGAGGAGGGACTCTTCCTCTCGGTGCCCCCTGACCTCCACCGGTCCGCTGCCGCTGAGAGCCTCCATCTCCTGATCTGCTCCTTTCCGCATCCCGCGGCCTTTTATTGGCGAACACCCACAGAGTTTCTTACCTCACCGTTTATTTTTAGACTCAGGAAGAAAGACAAGGAGGATGAGGAGGAGCCTTCATCAGAGACAGATTAAAATATTTTACTTTTTGTTTTATTCACAAAGTAAAAATTCACCCAAACTGGTTCCATGTGAGAAAGTAACATTAACCTCTCTCTCTCTCCCTCACAGGTGTGTGTGTGTGTGTGTGTGTGTGAGAGAGAGAGAGAGAGAGAGTAAATGGCACAGGGGGTGAGCGAGAACACACGACAGGAATCTAAAAGAATAACTTGACCTCAGAAACTAAACTACAAAAACAAAGAAAAACGACACAAGAAGTAAAAATAATAAAGTGGAATCACTGAAATAAAATAAAAATAATAATGAAACAGAAACGAAGCTCCAAACCTGGAAGGTTTAACATAAAACCTGAACTGAGAGTCAGAATGAGCCATCAGCAGATCTGGAGTTTATTCTTACTCTGTCTCTGGTAGTTCATATTTAGCTCTCTGGCTCCCTCTGGTGGTCATGGATGGAACAGCACTTCCAAAACGTTAACGTCCTTTTGACTCCACAGAAACAACCAGCCAGTTATTATCATCTTATTTTATTTCAGTTTTATCTGCTTTCACCTCACATGTAGAAAAACACAAACCAGATTCAACTCTATTTTTAACTCTCTATTTATTAAAAAATTTAAGTAATTGTAGGAAAGTTGGAAAAACTAAAACGAGTTAAAATAACTGAAATGAGCTTCAGATAACAAAACTCTGGTTATGTCAAAAACAGAACTGTAGCCATTTTTGATGTTTAATGTTTCACTGTTTGTAAATGTCGGCAACATTATGCTGTGCTATTTTAAATGATTATCATTTTAACTTTTAGAGGTATTTTTTAAAAGCCCATCTGGACAAGGGTTAGGGTTGCACTATGACTGCTGTTTTGTTCAGTTTGTCTGTTCCTACCAAATAAACTCAAATAAACAAATAAAATAAATAACTGGATGTATTTAAAGTCTGATAATAAAAATCAAAATCATTGGTCCTAAAGACAAAACAAAGTTAACAAACTGAGAGGAAAGAAAAATCCCAACTAAATATTTATAACTGGTTCAAACAACAGAGATATTTTAATATTCATTAATAAACAGTGGAAACAAAATGGCTCCACTGTAAAGCTAACATCTCTGCTCTTCAGATATCAGCCAATCAGCCTCAAGCAAAAACAATGGCGGCTGCTTAGCGAACGCCAGCCGTTAGCATGTCACGTAGCGCCGCCTCCAGGTATTTCCTGTTGAATATTTCAAATATTCTCTGCAAATCAGAATGAGCAGGAACATTTATGAGATTTATGACCAACTGGGAAATAAACACAAATGGTTTGAGTTTCTATTGGCATAAATGTCTGTACCGCTAATAGTGGAGCTAATTTTTCATTTAGCACTTTCGCTAACGTTGAAAACATTTAACATTACATTAGCACAGCTAGCTGTTAGCTGTGTCTGACATGAGACTTTTACCAACTGGTTTTTGCTCTTTTGTGAAACTTCACTAGAGAAAAACTGTTAGCAGTTAGCAGTTAGCAGCCAACAGGCGAGGAAAGTGAAATAAAACAGTTTCTTTCTTTAGCTCTTTATTTCAGGCGGTAAAAAGCAAAGATGTTTCATCCGTTCACATCATTCCTGCCTCTCAGGCAACAGAAACAGTTTTATCATGACGGACGTCTGCAGGAGCTGAACCCGCTTTGGGCCTAAGGGTTCGGTCCCTGAGGAGTTCACCGGATCCAACAGGAGTTCTGGATCCGACCCGGGTTTGGTTCCAGTTCCCTTCACTGGGAGCCATCCTGTTTGGACCTGAAAGTTTCTGGTTCCGGTTCATCAGATGTTTCTGGACCAGAACTAAACATTTAGTTTCTCAGTTCTAGAACCAAAACAAAAGTTTGGATCACTGGAGATTCTGATCAGATGATCCACCGATCGATCCGCTTCCTGCTGCTTCCTGCCGTCACTACGGAAAAACCTGCTAATCCTCACTGACCTTTGACCTAAAGTAGCCTGAACTCAACAAGTCAGTGGTGGGCACTGCTACTTAAAAAGCTAACTGCGCTAAATCTAAATAACTCATCATAGCCATTAGTTACACTAACACTACAGTGCTAGACCAACACGGTATTTAACAAAAGCTAATGCTAACGCGCTACACCAACATGCTATTTAGGAGAAGCTAAAGTTAAAGTGCTACACTGACATGCTATTTAGATGAAGCTAAGGTAGCTAAATGCTCTAATTGTTAGGAAACCTAGCTAAAGCGCTAAACAAAAAAGTAGCTCTGCTATTAGCGCATTAGCATTAGCGTGTCCAGCTCTGCTTCCAGGCATCAGATCAGATTTGTGTCGGGTTCTGAAGGTTCAGGACTGAGAGGCTTTTGATGGTGAAGGTGGAGCTAGCTGCTGGAGGTTCTGACCCGAAGGAGCTAGCAGCTGGAGGTTCTGACCCGAAGGAGCTAGCTGCTGGAGGTTCTGACCCGAAGGAGCTAGCAGCTGGAGGTTCTGACCCAAAGGAGCTAGCAGCTGGAGGTTCTGACCCGAAGGAGCTAGCTGCTGGAGGTTCTGACCCGAAGGAGCTAGCAGCTGGAGGTTCTGACCCAAAGGAGCTAGCAGCTGGAGGTTCTGACCCGAAGGAGCTAGCTGCTGGAGGTTCTGACCCAAAGGAACTAGCTGCTGGAGGTTCTGACCCGAAGGAGCTAGCTGCTGGAGGTTCTGACCCAAAGGAGCTAGCTGCTGGAGGTTCTGACCCAAAGGAACTAGCTGCTGGAGGTTCTGATCTGGATCCAAACCAGGTTTTATTGGATTCAGTTCTGGACAGAAACAAACGGGTCAAAGTTCCTCAAAGACAGACGAATTACTTCCTGTAGAGGAAATCATGAAACCGTCTGAGGATCCGGTCGGATCAGAACTCCTGAGGAACAAACGGAGCAACGGGAAAGGGAGCAGCTGGGTTCTGTGGCTGGCAGAGGCAGCATCATGCTGTGGGCCTTTGGTGAAGCTAATCGAAGGCAGAAATCCTCCGAATGAAGGATTTGTAATGTTTGTTTCTTGGACTAGACCGCAGGCCTTTCAGGCCGGTTTGCATAAAAATACAGATTTATAACAAAAAACATGAAATAAAATCCAAACTATTAATTTAAAGGTCACACAGTTCAAACAAAACATCATCATGGATGATCCTGTAAGGCAGAAAGACGTCCAATAAATAACAATGATGCATATTGAGACGCAGCAGATCAGAGACTAAACCATCATCTGGAAAGTAAGGAAGTAAGTAAGTGCACCCTGTGATCCAGCAGGGTGTACTTACTTCCTGGATCTTCATCAGGATCTCACATCGGTCATGAATTCTGCTGCAGTTTGAAGATTCGGAAGTTTGTAAAATCACTTCCAATAAATAAATAAAGTCAATAAAACCAGTCGGCCATTTTTGTTTTGTTTTCTGCTCGTATTTAGCTAAAAAGCAACGTTGGTTTGTCGGTTAAATACTTTTTAACATCTGCAGGTTTCAGAAAATCAAATTTAAGACGTTTTTAATTCCAGCTGAAATGAAACTTCAGACAGAAACGTCGAAATCCAGGTGATGTTTGGAGGATCCAGCATAACAGAACCGAACCAAAATCAACGTCCAAAACAAGCTAGCTAACTAGTTAGCATGGGGATATTAGCAGCTAGCTACAGACCAAATTTAAGGCCTGTGATTGGTGTATTTAAGACCAATGCACATTTTTTAAAAATGACTTTAAGACGTTTTAAGACTTTAAGGACTGGGATCAATAAAGCATTTTTGAATTTGAATTTATTTGCATCAGATTAGATTAGGAAGATTTAATCTCCCTAATCTAATCTAGATCAGAAGTTTGCTTCTTTCCTGAGCTGCAGCTGGCGGCCGCAAAAATCAGTCCAAGAGCCAGAAATGGAGCCCAGGCCGCAACTTTGGACGCCCCTGGTCTAGTCCAATCATTGACTGAGAGACAGAGAAAGCCCACATCCTGATGCCTCCACCACCGGTCCAGAGGGCGTCGTCATGATATCTCGGCTTTGATGACCTCAGTCCGGCGGCCATCTTGTTTCTAGAGAGAAGAGACTTTCTCCTTCAACCCTGGCGGGCAGCCGTGACCTTTAACCTTTGACCTGATGCACAACGATGGTTTAGTTTGTTCTTTAACAAGTTTGTTTTCTTTTCATTTAGAAACCAGAAACTCAGCGGTTCTGGTTCTGTGAGTTGAAGGAGGCGGGTCGTCTAGTTAGTGTGGTTCTGGTCTAGTCGTTGTGGTTCTGGACCCAGCTGGTCTAGTCGGTGTAGTTCTGGACCCAGCTGGTCTAGTCGGTGTGGTTCTGGACCCAGCGGGTCTAGTCGGTGTGGTTCTGGACCCAGCGGGTCTAGTCGGTGTGGTTCTGGACCCAGCTGGTCTAGTCGGTGTGGTTCTGGACCCAGCGGGTCTAGTCGGTGTGGTTCTGGACCCAGCGCCGCAGGCGGCCGCTGTACTCCTGCGGGCTGACGGTGGAGAAGGAGCGGCCATGATGCCTCAGGCTCTTCCACAGATGCTCCAGCCGCTTCTTCAGGCCGTAGACGGTGAAGACGTCGATGATGCCGATGAAGTAGCGCTGCTCGGGTCCGTCGATGACGTGCAGCGGGTTCTTCAGGTTCGGCAGCAGCCGCCGGTTCTGGGCCCTAAAGTCGTCGGGCGAGTCGGCGCCGGATCCGGCGGGTCGCGGACTCGTCCGGGACGAGTCGTCTCGGTCCTGGGACGACGTTAAGCCCGAGTCCGGTTCCGGTGACAGTCCGGCGTCGTCGTTCAGAACCGCTCCTGGGACTTCGGCGTGTATCGGGCTGGACCCGGGGTTCACGGACCTGGAACGGTACCAGACAGGAAGTGAGGCAGACTTACGGGATTCTGGACAGAACTGGGCCTGAGATTAGAACCGGGTCGATAATTATTCCATTTAAAGTTCTGAGGAGACGGACCAGAAAACGTCCAGCGTCCGTTTCACTCCCACAGGGTCAGGATCACCGAACTGGGCTGGAACCCAACCCATTAGCCGTTACCATGGAGACGGAGGCTAATTGAGATGCGGCATCTGCTCTGCTCCCTAATCTAATCTGTTCTGATCAGATAATCACATTTATAGAAATTACGGAGGCGACGAATGAAGCTGATTGATGAACGGACTGGTTGCCATGGTGATTCACATTCTTCCCACAGAGCAGCGAGAGAACAATAACTGTAATCTGACAAACACAACCCTCAGGCTAGCAAGCTAAATACTTAGCCACATGCAAATTCACTTGCTGATAAGCGGAAGTGGACTATCAAAATAAAAGCTGTTTCAATAGATCCATTGGTAGGAACATCTGTATTGATATTTATCAATACAAATGTTTTGGTAAAGAAAGCTAAGTATTAGCTAAATTTATGCTACTAACTAATACTTAGCTAACTACTATAAACTTTGCAGAGTTTGTAATAGCTAGCTAAGCTAAATACTTAGCAAGCAAAACATTCAGCCAGCTAAATATGTATCTTACTATTTAGCTAGTTTGTAAACGCCATATTTATCTGGCTAACTACCTAGCATGTTAGCCAGATAAATGTTTAGGTAATTATTTAGCTCTCTGTGAGTGGAGCCAGCGGAGCTGACGGACTTCTTGGTTCTGACGATGAGCGAGGCGAAAGACAGGTTCTGGTTCCGCTCGTCGTGGTGCAGCGGCTGGTGGGCCAGCAGGAGGCTGTAGTCCAGAACGTTGAGCCGCTCCAGGAAGCTGGTGTCGATCTCCACCTGCTGGACGAGCCAGGAGCGCTGCCGCTCTGCACACAACACAACCAAAGTCAACAAATACAACAAATACCAAAAAACACAACAAACTCACACAGAGACCCGGGTCGGTGTCAGAACGGAACCAGGCGGTTTGGAAACTTTGAGTTTCGTTTTCATGGTTTAACAAAAACAAACTTTAATGTTTTACAGTGAAGCAGAACTTCCTACATTTTTACCATTAAAAATCTGAGCTTTGGTTTCTGACACAATCCAGAGATATTATGGGATGGATTAGATCAACGCTGACTCGTCAGTTAGAATGGCCTAGTCAAAGTCCAGACCTGAATCCAGCAGGTTTTTCAGATGTTTTCAGACTGAACTGGTTCGGTTCTGGAGGACAGAAGTAGTTCTCTGTGTGACCAGCAGAGGGCGCGCTGCACCTTCCTCCTCCTCCTCTTCCTCACCCAGTGTGATGAACTGGCCTTCAAAGTTCAGGTCCTTCAGAACCACGATGATCTGGCTGCCCTCCGGCGCCGGGTCCGTCCACCGGCTCACCTGGCAGCCTTTGATGTCGTACCTGCAGAACACAGGCAGCGTCACTGGACCTGACCGGAACCAGGACCGACCCGGACCTGGAACCAGAACTGACCAGAACCAGGACCAACCCAGAACCAGAACCAACCTGGAACCAGGACTGACCCGGACCTGGAACCAAAACTGACCAGAACCAGAACCAATCTGGAACCAGGACCGACCCGGACCTGGTACCAGAACTGACCATTACCAGGACCGACCTGGAACCAGGACCAATCAGAACCAGGACCGACCCGGACCTCAGCGGTCCAGACTCACCGGGCGTTGATGCGTTCGTCCGGGTAAAAGACGCTCTGCATTACGATGAAATATTTCTGCCAAGAAGAAAAGATGAGATGATCCAGCAGGAGGCGCCAAACGTTCAGATCCACAAAACAGCAGAAGAAGAAATTCAAACATTTAGCTATCAGAGCAGCGCCTACTTCCTGTTATCAGGCGGTTTCTACAGGAAGTAACTCAAAAACACAAAATCTCAACAAGTAATTTATTTAGTTTAGTTTCTAAAATCTCAGAAAATTAATTTGCAGGTAATTTTTCACCCAGATACAGAAGATCAACTAAATATTAAAGCACAGTTAGCATTAGCAGATTTTTTCACTTGTAACACAAAAATCACATTTGTTTTCTGAATTTTTAATTTGTTTTGATAATGCTACATTTTGGAATGAAAAAAAATCACTTTGTTTAAAGATTCCTCAGATCCTGATCCAGACATTCAGAACCAGAGAACCGGGTCAAAGCGGATCTTTACCTTCCGACCGGGAGGGATCCGGATCCGGTGAACTCCTGAAAGGAAAACAAGAATCATCAAGACGACGAGTCCTCCATCGTCAGCTGGTCGGGTTAAAGGTCGGGCTAAAGGTCAGGTCGTGGGTTGTACCTAAGAACTTGACCAGCAGTGAATGTGGGAACTTCCTCAGATGCTCCACGTAGATCTTCAGGTTGGACAGAAGGAATTTAATCTCCCGTTTGTTTTGAGTCTTCAGGAAAAAACGTTTATCATTTCTGAAGGTTCAAAAACACAAAACGCATCAATGAACACGTGCTGTTAAACATCCTACAGTTAGCATGTCAGCTAACCACAGTTACCATTCATTAATGTTAGCAACTACGCTAATAAAAGCTAAGTTTTGGGTCAGCATCACCTGATATAGTTGACAAATGTTAGCAGCTACACAAATAAACATATTTTGTTGGCTTTAGCTAATAAACTTATAGCAGCAAACATTAAAATAACCTGCAATAGCGAAGAATGACAAATGTTAGCAACTGTCCTAAAAAAGCTATTTTATTAGCATTAGCTTATAAACGTATAACAGTAGACATCTGGAAAACAAGATCCCATAGCTAACTAATATTAGCAGCTATGCTACTAAAATTATTTTGTTAGCATTAGCTAATAATGTTATAGTGGTTGAAATCCTTGCTAACATGCAGCTTTTCTCTAATCTTCTGATTTATGTATTTCTGTCTATGCCTTGTAACCAGGTCAGTTTTTGTTTCCCAGGTCTTCACAGGTCTGTCCAACAAATCAATCAAACAGCTGCAGCTGATCCAGATGCTGCTGCTGGCGTTCTGACTAAAACCAGGAAGATAGAGCACATAACACCAGTTTTAAAGTCCCTCCACTGGCTCCCTGTAGCTCAAAGAATAGACTTTAAAATACTGTTGTTAGTTTATAAATCACTGAACAGCTTAGCACCACAATACATTAAAGATCTGCTGTTGTTGTATCAACCTTCCAGACCTCTCAGGTTCTGGTTCTGGTTCTGCTCTGCATCCCCAGAACCAGAACCAAACGAGGAGAAGCAGCTTTCAGCATCTATGCACCACAAATTTGGAACAAACTTCCAGAAAACTGTAAAACAGCTGAAACACTGACTTCTTTTAAATCTCGACTAAAAACCCACCTGTTTAGGATTGTGTTTGAAACGTAATCAATTACAAATTTATTGATGGAACTTGACTTAATGCTGTGTTTTGATTATTGATTCTATGTTTCATTGTGATTCTGTGTTTGTAATGATGTAAAGCTCTTTGAAATGCCTGCTGCTGAAATGTGCTACACAAAGAAAATGTGATGGATTGATTGATTCCCGTTAGTTTTTCTGCTGAGTGAGGAGCAGACTCACGTCAGGAAGAAGTCAGCTTTGCTCTTGGAGTTGCTGATGAACTGCAGGTAGCAGCTTTCTGAGCACAGAGACTGCAGATACTCGTCATCTGTGATTCCTAGCGACGCGCGCAGAGCGGCGAACACCGGGCCGCCAAACGTCTCCAGGGAGAAGTCCTGGACAAACACAGCAAACTGTCTGGGACGCCTGAGAGCCACAATCACCGCCTGCCGGCCCGACCTCACCTTGTGCACCTGCGTGACCTTGGATCTGAAGTTGTCGTCTGAAAGGTCGTTCTGGAAACAGAAACACAGTAAGACAGAAAGATTCACAATCTGCTTCATATTTCAGTTTATGTTCCTGTTTTTACAGGAAAGAGGAAATTCAGGAATTCATGAGCCATAAAACAACAGGATGTCTTCAGTCAGAGGGATTTCCAGAAGTGTTGTAACACAGACCTCTACAGGAGATCCTTCAAACTCCATCCATCTCTGCAGCGACTCGTTTAATTTGGTTTATCTGGTTTAAATATGAGATTTCTGTGGATATTTGTGTATTTGTCAGTGACTGCTGGCGCTCAGTGCGCTGAGGTCGCCGCGGCAATCTCTGATGTCAGAGGCGGCGCCGCTGACCGAGCCGTAATGCTCCCTGCTGAGTCAGCGCTCTGGGCGTCAGAGGGATTAGGCCCGAGCAGAACCGGGTCGGGAATTCTGCTTGTTCTGTAGCAACAGAATCTCAGTCAGCTCCAAGCTCACGGCTGAACCAGGATCAGATTTTATTTATTCTTCTACTTCCAGAATGAAGCTTTCCTCTAAAATAACAGATGGAGCTCAGAGGGACTCATCATTCAGCAGATCGTTAGCCTGCTAATCAATCAACCTGTGGCTAATTCACAAAGCTAACATAAATATTGACATGATGCCAAACTGTTAGTTATTATTCATTGAAGTTTAAATATTTTAACCTTTATGCTAACCCTGAATCATCCTAATAAACACTAGTTCTGCTAACGCTAAAGCCCTATACCAAAATGGTTTTGAACACATGCTATTGCTAAAGCGCTAAATTCAGCCATGTTGATTCCTATAAGGTGTCATAAGGAGAACATGGAGAAGTTCTCAAAATAATTCATGTATGTCAGTGTTCAGGGGAAGTTAAAGCAATAAATGTTTTCAACATGAGCTAAAATGCTAAAGCGCTAAGGTAAAAACTAGCTCTGCTATTAGCGGATTAGCAGACGTCTACGCTGTTCACTGAACCAACACAAAGTCTTAGCAACAAGCAGCAGCAGCAACGTTTGAAAGCATTTAGAATCATAAAAACTGAATATAATTATTCACCGTCTGGATTCTGGTTTTAATCATATTTTAAATAAATGTTTTTGTAGCTGTTGCTCTAAATTAGCATCAGGAGTTTCCTGATAATCTCAGTTTCAGCTTCAGGAATAATTGCTTGTTTGTTTAGATGCCTAAAACCAGGAGACGGCAGCGTTGACACATTAAGCAACTTTAAGTGGATGTTGAGGCTGTTTGTTGCTGAATCCCTGGTTGCTGAAGCTGTTTGTTTACTGCTGTCGCCGCGCTGCGCTCTGACCTGCTTCCACTACGGCAGCAGGAAGGGGTCATTTTTAATCTCTGGACTTTTCTGCTGCTGGTTTTCCTCTGATCTGAACACACAGATGAATTTACTGCTGACACGTTCAGAAATCCAATAATCAATCCCTGGAAAGCTGTTAGCGCCGCGGCGCAGCGACCTTCAGCGCGGCGCAGCGACCTTCAGCGTTTTATTATCAGTGACATAAAAACAAAAAGGTTCAGGTCTGAAAGAACATCAGAGACGTTTTGTACAGATTTAAAAGCTTCAGATCAATTTACTGACTGGACAGAGAGAGAAGCAGCGTTAGAATGAAACCAGAGGTCAGAGGTCAAATCACCTCATCGATTACAAACAATCGGCAGACGAAGCAGGAATCAATTTTAGAGATGAATG
>NC_040235.1:1025926-1107682 GCF_001444195.1 Xiphophorus couchianus
AACTCCCTATAAATAATTGAAAACTTAGGCAAAAACTAGATTTCTGTGTAAAGAAGGTGATGATAAAACGTATCTTCGGAGCAAACAACGTTCCCTCTTAAATTCGGCGTTGAACAGTTTTATAAATCTGGAGTTATTTTCAAGAAATAAATAAAAATTGTCTGAACAGAGACAGAAGTTACACGAACAAATCTTTTAGAAACGGTTCGCAGATAATTAGCTTCAACTGAGCTTCAAAGACTGAAACCAACACAATTATTAAAACTATAAAATAAGTCTGTATTATACTAAATCAGATTTACACTTAATGCGAGGCGACAAGCTAACTGGCTAACATCTTATAAACAACTTTATCTTCATGCTTCACCTCCAGTCAGACATTAAACGCTAAAATTTCATTTTAAATCTACCTTTCAGCATTAATGTTTGATTATTACTTTATTTATATTTCTTACCATGTTTACAGACACGTAGTAAGGGATTATTTGTCAATGCTTCCGGCTTCTTACTTCTTCTCCTAAACCTACCGAAAATGCTCAGGTCTCCGTCGCCCCCTAACGGTGGTATGGTGCAATTTCACCGCCATACGTTTAGAGTCGTTTCAGGGGTCTCAAACTCCAGTCCTGGAAGGCCGCTGTCCTGCAACTTTTAGATGAGCCTCTGCTGCACCACCTGGATAGAATAATTAGGTCATTAAGGCTCTGGAGACCTGATCTAGACCAGGAGGAGGTCATTAAGCCGTTTCATTCCAGCGTTTTTGTACCTGAGGCACATCTAAAAACTGCAGGACAGCGACTGGAGGCCTGGAGCTTGAGACCCAAATCTGACCTTCAGTTTTAGTTACAAAAAAAGGTGAAACTTCAACCATAATAAAAATAAGAAATAATTTAATTTTTAACATATTCACACTAAAAGCTTTGTAAAAAAAAAAAAAAAAAACAATTTGTAAAAATATTGAAAACGATGCATCACTATCATCCCACTTCACAATCATGCACCGCTTTGTGTTGGTCTGTCACTTTAAGTTTGTTCGTAATAGTACAAAATGTGGAAAAGTTCAAGGGGTGTGTAAAGCTCTGAACATAAATAAAAGGAAAATAATTTTTTAATTTCAATGTAGATGAAAATATGAAGCACAAAAAGGAAATGAATCACAACTTTTCCATTTTATTTGATGTTTATGTACAAAATTAACAGATAAAGTTAAAATCTGTTTGAACATTAATAACAAAAACAACCATAAATTTACCCAAAATAACGTTTACATTTAGATCAGCATAATAAAAATATGATGTGAAATAAATCATTCAGTACATTCCCTTTAACAAACACTTTAATTCATCACAACACTTAAAATATAAATCCTAATCTCATTCATCAGTTCCATTTGAATCATTATGAAATATTAAAACCCTTTTCACCAAAATACAAAATAAAACACTTTATGTGTAAAAACAGCAGGTAAAACACGTCTGATGGACGGTCGTCTAAAATAGAGTTAAGTGGTTGAACTGTAATTAATTCAGTGTTTATAAAGCTTTAAGATCCAGTGAGAACCAGAACCAGAACCAGAACCAGCCTGCTGGCTTCAGATGTTTCTGATTCTAAATCTGAGTGTTTATCAGATAAATATTACACATTCAGTTTTTACTGCCTTCATTAAAGCGATGTGAAACATGGCGGAAGGAGCGAACGCGTGACCTGCACGCATCCGTCCACACATCCAGAACCACAAACCAACCCGTTCAGGTCCGTTTCTCTGTCTATTGTTGGTTCTGGAACAGGCCGGGCTTTGTCCTGGAGCAGCTGTGGGTCTGAGCCCGACAGAACCACAGAAACATCTGGATGCATAAAAACAGAGCTGATTCTGACTGGAGTTTGTCCCTTTGGGTGAAACTGAGCAGCAAAAACTAACAAACGTTTCTGATCCAGCAGAAAAACTTTTCCTCCTCAGTTTAACGGCACTAATAATGAATCACTGTGGGAACCAGAACAATAATTTATCTCTAAAGACGTCAGTCTAGCTTCAGAAAACTTAAATCTACTCTATGTATGGAATCCTAAGAGTGCCACAAAAAGAATAAATGTGTAAAATATTACAAAAACCAATTAGTATTTGACTAAAGGTGAGGATAACAATAAAGAACAGAAATATTAATGTAAAAATTCAGTCCAATACCAAAAATAATACTTTCCTCTGGAGCAGCCACACTTCATTATAGTTATTTTTATAATAATAATAGTATTAATGTGTTGCTAATCCCTAGATAGTTCCAATTTGCCTGACATATTTTAGCACCAAGTTACTGGCTAAAATATTTCACCAAAGGAATTATTAAATAATTAATATAAACAAATGAAAGACACAAAAATACAAATGTTTCTATTTTAAATATATAAGTTCTTCTTTGTTGTGGCACTTCTGTGATTCCATACAAACAAACAGCTAAAGACAGTTAGCCTTTTAGCTACATGATGCGGCTCAGCAGTAAACAGATTTTTAAAGCAGAGGCTAAAATTAAGCAAATTAAAGTCAAATAAAATAATACAAGTCCAAGCAGCGCATGGTGACGTTCAGGTTGGATAATAAACGTTAGCATCGACCGCATTAGCTGCTAAATGCTACAGATAAAAGCGTTGCAGGTCTGGACTTTTCTCACAGGGCCTCTGAAAGACCAAAATAAGGGAAAAGAAACATTTTAAACATAACTTTGTTAAAATTGTGACTAAAATTTAGAGAACAGTAACAAAAACTAGCAATTAGCCTTTAGCACGCCCATTAGCGGCTAATCATTCAGTAGCTACAGATCCTGAGAAGCAAAGGAAGAATCAATGTTTAATTTTCCTGCATTAATCAAAAAAACATCTGATTAAAGGCATTTAATGTGATTTAATGGATTTGAAGTAATAAAGTGAATAAAATCCAGGTTGGAGAAACGAAGCTGCGATTAGATCAGAGAAAATATTCATCATTTTTTTCTCCATTAGAAACACGGCAGAGATTAAAAACCTGTTATAGTGGTTATTAATAATTCATGGTTATTAATAATAAACCTCAGAGGTTAGGCGTGCAAAACTGTGAAATACAAACAACACTCTGATAACCAGTAGACTATTATAATAATAATAATAATAATAATAATAATAATAATAATAATCCTCAGTGTTAAATGATCCTCTGAGTTATAAAACCAAACTTTTTGTGATCTCATCATGAATGTTGCAGAACTTTGTTGTCTTAAAGTGGAGCGGTTCTGTTGAATCGGGTCAGAACCGGCTCTGAAGCTGAAATGTTTCAGAATAAAAACATTAAAACTCCCTGCAGCTTCACATCTGACTCTGAGATAAATTCATAACTTTATGGGTTTCAATACGTTTCTGTGCATAAAAATAAGGAAACGTTTTTACCCGTCAGATTATTCCGGATTATTCTGGATTATTCTGGATTATTCTGGATTATTCCGGATTATTCTGGATTATTCTGGATTATTCTGGATTATTCTCAACATTCAGGATTAATCATCTGGAGGCCTGGTTCCTGCCAGGCTCTGCTGGAATAATCCAGATTATTCAGATTTAAAAGCAGCTGATAATGGAAGTGAGTGGAGCGACCCGGAGCGGACGGGAACCGCTGGTTCTGAGTAAACCGGGTCAGCAGAAGAACCTCCATCATGGGGCCTCAGTGAGTCTCGATCACCACCGGCTCAAAGACTCCAGGGGTTCCTCTGGAAGACAGACAGGAAGCAGAGATCGGGTCAGGATCTGCTGGGTTCTGGTTGGTTCTGGTTGGTACTGCCGGGTTCTGGAGTCCTACCTGGTGGCGATTTGTGTCCCGCTCAGGGCCGTGGTCCCGTCTTTACTGACAAACAGTCTCAGGTGGCTGTCTGAGGACAAACAGAGCCCAGTTACGCGACAACGTCCATCTGGTTACCATGGTAACCGTAGTTAACACAAAAACTGGACATGTTCACCAACTGGAATAAATACAAACAGTAATTAATGGAGAAAACTTTAACTATAACTTTTCAATTAATTCAATTAAAACATTTAAATTAGAGTTTGAACTTTGACCCTTAATTAACAAAAACAACCTTTGATCTGAATTTCTACGTCCAACAGCTGGAAACAACAAACACCAGAAATAACCAATAAATGATCAAATACATCATTTTGATTCAACATGTCTCGTCTACATGGCTGATCAATGTTTCCTGTTTAACTCTGGATTCTGATTGGTTCAATGAATCTGAGCTGAGAGCTGATTGGTTCATAGTGAGATCTGAACCTTCGTCGCTGCTGCTGGCTGAGAAGTTCTGACTCTGAACGATTTTCTCCACGATGTCGTCGGCGTCGATGCGAGTGTCGTCCACGCAGCTCCGCTGGCGCTCCACGGTGTCCTTCTTCCTCCTGTTCATCATCATCATCATCATCATCATCATCAGTCATTGAATGCTGCCTGCCTTGATCCTGAAGCTGCAGCTTGTCACTTGTAAGAATTAGCACCTGCTAATTAGAAACAACCAATCAGAGCAGGGAGGCGGGTCTTAGCGCTGTCAATCAACCTAATCCCTTGCTTTGATACGCAGCTGCTAGCATAGCCTGTCATGAATGCTGACGCCTGTTAGCATATCCACTAATGACGGTGTACAAACAGTTTTTCTTAGCCATTAGCACATTTAGCAGTGAGTACACGAGGGGGTTTGTCATCTCTGAGCCCCGCCCCCTGGCTCTGATTGGTTGTTTTTGGTTTGATTTCTTCACACAGCAGTAGTAGGAGACCGATCAAACTGTCACAACATGGAGAGAGTTTTAATAAACATATAAAATCATATTTTTATCAAAGTTACAAACTGCAGCCTTAAAAATACCCAGAATGCCGATGGGAATCTCATCCTGATCCGATCTGCTCCCTGTTTCTCCTGCTGAGCAGTGAAATAATCCCAGGAATGTGAGCCGACATGTCTGGGCTCGGCCAGCGTGCCGGGACAGGTGAGAACCCACCTGGAGGAGCGGTGGGACAGCAGGGCGGCAGCCGAGGGCGGGGGCGGCCGCTCTGGCTTGCTGGGGGCGGCGGGGGGCTGAGCGGCGCCGCAGGACGCGCCGCTGCTGGACGAGGCGTTCCGGTGGTGGCTGAGGTCGGTCAGGCTGGAGCAGCGGGAGTGACCGGTGCTGTAGCCTGGAGGATAAAGGAAACCAGAGAAGAAGACGGAACAAACAGAGAAGAAGACGTTCAAAATGTTGAAAAGCTCCTGAGTCGTCTCTTTCTGTTTTCCAGTCGGTCTTGAACATGTTGGTTTTATTCATCTTCATTATTTTGTGCATTTTGAATCGTTTTAGCTGAACTCCTCTCCTGCGTTCAGACGTTTAGATCAGGTTGTTCTTTAATCCCACGCTCAAAATGCTACAGCGACTGAAGATGATTCTGTTACAAATCTAACATTTCACAAAAACAGAATTCCTTTTACACTTGATACTACTGGGACACTTTGATATGCATAATATTTATGCTACTAGTATGTTAGCTCGCTAAATGTAAACTCATGCTAGCTTGGATTTAAACCCTGAAAGGAAGGTTTGATGAAAACCTTATGAGAAATAGATGAATCTAAAGGTTTTCAGTTTATTGTGGAGACTTGTTATGGATTAACTGTTGTATTCGCGTAGACTTACAATAATCATGGAAAAAGAGTGAAGCGTTTTGTTGAAATGTCTGTTCTGTCAATGATGTGAGGCTTCCAGCAGTTAGCTGGACATTATTTTTGCATTTCTCTGTAGTTTCACTAAAGTGCTTACAGGGCCTACAGTTATGATTAAGTCTTTGATTGACAAACATTATTGGAATCTCAAGAGTCGTAGCTTTCTAATATGTATAATATAAAAACCCACAAAACGCTATGTTAACGCTAACTAGGGTGACCATATTTTACTTTGGGAAAACCCGGACAACCTGCAGCGGTGCAGGAATTACGTGACACGCAGCGCCGTGCGCAGTGCCCTACAATGCACTGTAAGCCATGTATTGTGTTTTGAGGCAGTTGACCAAAATCCCGGACGATTTTTAAATTCCCCCCGGACATCTTTTTAGGTCTGAAAAGTAGGACATGTCCGGGAAAAAGAGGACGTCTGGTCACCCTAACGCTAACTAGACTACCATATTAACTAATGTAGCCAGTGTTAAGGAAAATGATTATTTAAGTGCTAAAATACTTACAACATGTGTAAAGGAATATTAAGCACTCTTATTGGAAAAACAGGCTTTGTGTGACCCTTTGAGATGGCCCGATCGAGACAAGCAGGCGCCTATACAAGGGCCATAAAATTAGCATCTCCATGGAAACGGCGCTGGAATGTGGGGGATAGACGTTAGAATTATCTGGAAAATCTCAAAACAGGGACTCTTCCGCCTGAGATCGCCCGTGCCAGACGGAGATGAACGCGAAGTGGTCCGCCCTCTGACTTGGATAAAGACCAGACATCTGAGCTGCAATGAGGGGAGTTTCCAAGTTTCTCTGGGGGCCGAAACAGGTCTCTGATTGGTTGAACTACGGAACGCCTTCGTTGCATAAATTAAAATACGGAAACACCTCTTTGTATAAGATGACGTGTAAAGAGAAAGAGAGAGAGTTTTTTTTTTTCCATCTTTTTCTCCACGTGGGCGCCTTTGTCTGTCTGTGTGTTTCGTGTTTGTCCTTGTGTGTTCTATTTTATTTTTATGAGAAAATGCATATCTCTGTACCTCTGCAGCTTTGTTAACTGACTCATGTGTGGTTTTGTATGAATTAAACTCTGTGATCTGTGACGTCAACACGCCTTGTTTAGTTTCGTTTTACAGCTGCCCGCTGCTCGCCGAGAAGAACCCGGCTGTGTTAAGGAAGAGACGAGCCAAACGTTTTGTTCAAAGTTTTAATAAATAATTCTTCCTTAATACCAGTTATATATCCAAGCTAAACCAGCCTTTATGTCCACATCTACTTTTAGATGGTCAAACATCAACATTAACTTGCTAATAAAGAAGCTAACTGGGTAAACATCCATGCTAACTTGATAACATGCTAGATATTTAGAAAGCTCTCTATAGTAGCTAACCAACATGCTAATTTGTTGCTGTAATACCAATGAAAACCAGTTAAATATCTAGATTAACTGGTTAATATGGTTGTTAACCAGTTTGTTGTCCATGTTAACCCGTTAACATGAAGGTTAGCGAGAAAAATCCATGCTATTTTGCTAATGAGCTAGCTAACATGCCAATTAGCTAGAAAATATCCACATTTGTTTGCATGCAAATAAGTACTTGGTTCAATTTTAAATGTGAATAATTTAGATATAACGTCTTAAAATGTTAGTATTGATCTGTATCTTTGGTTAGCATGCTAGTTAGCATGGTTAGCGCTGTGTATAAATAAGCATGGGGGAACAAAATTAAACTGTGATTATTCTGTTTCTGTAAAATGTTTCATCTTTCTCTGTTCGGCTCGATGAGAAGTCTTCCTTTATCTGCAGCTCCATTTCTGTTTTTAAGATAGAAAATGTTTTATAACAAAACTGATATCCACATTAAATCAGCATTAATCTTAGAAATGTCACTAATTTTCCTCCCAGATATTTAAATGTGACTCTGGCTCCTTAGATGTGCTGTTTGTTTCCAGCGGTGGAGGTTTTTTTCAAACACCATCAGAGCCTCATTGATCAGAGTGACGCTGATGGAAACTGAAGCTGACCTGATATTTTGCTGTGCTGACTGGCGCTGCGGACGTGCCGAGTGAGGAAGACGTCATCCGGACTGTGGAGGCCGTCAGCGTGCTCCGGCAGCCCTGACGTGGAAAAACACAAGACGGGTTTAAAAGCTTTCATTACGATTCCCTGACAACCAACCGGCTCAGCAGTTCCCACCTAAACCACGAACTGAAGACTGTCTGGCTTTAACGGCACCAGGTCCCTCCACCATGCCCCCTGGTGGCTGCAGAGAGGCGGTGCTGTCCCCCTTACAGGCCAGCTGCAGGTTGGGATCCTCCACTCCAATCAGGACGGACTTAGCCGTGCTGGGAGGCCTGCAGGCAGCAGCTAGCATTAGCATTAGCATTACCTGCAGTCATCCGTCTGTTCATTCAACCCTCTGCTCATCCATCCAACAACATGTCCATCAGTCTGTTTGTCCATCCATCCATCATCCATCCATCCATCCATCCATCCAACCATCCATCCATCCATCCATCCATCCATCCATCATCCATCCATCCATCCATTCAACCATCCATCCATCCATCCATCCATCCATCCATCCATCCATCCAACCATCCATCCATCCATCATCCATCCATCCATCCATCCATCCATCCATCCATCCATCCAACCATCCATCCATCCATCATCCATCCATCCATCCATCCATCCATCCATCCATCCATCCATCCATTCAACCATCCATCCATCCATCCATCCATCCATCTAACCATCCATCCATCCATCATCCATCCATCCATCCATCCATCCATCCATTCAACCATCCATCCATCCATCCATCCATCCATCCATCCATCCATCCATCCATCCATCCAACCATCCATCCATCCATCATCCATCCATCCATCCATCCATCCATCCATTCAACCATCCATCCATCCATCCATCCATCCAACCATCCATCCATCCATCCATCCATCCATTCAACCATCCATCCATCCATCCATCCATCCATCCATCCATCCATCCATCCATCCATCCATCCATCCATCCATCCATCCATCCATCCATCCATCCATCCATCCATCCATCCATCCATCCATCCAACCATCCATCCATCATCCATCCATCCATCCATCCATCCATCCATCCATCCATCATCCATCCATCCATCCATCCATCCATCCATCCAGTGTTTGGTGAGTTGGTGGATCTCCTCTCAGGTTGAGCTCAGATTCCTGAACTCACGTTTTGAAGCAGGGATCTCCAGACAGGAGCGTCATCCCGATGGTGACCTGGAGGAGAAAAACCGTTTAATGAAACTTCATGGAGACACAAAGAGACCAAGGTCACTTTAAGGATCAAATTCGACTCTAACAAACATCTGAAAATCTGATGAGCAGAAAATGAGAAAAAACTCTGTATGTGTGTGTGTGTGTTTGGTTCTAATACCTTGTGGGGACCATTTTCCTAACACTACGTTGTGGGGACCCACTGCTGTTTTTGGGTCAGGGGTCAGATTTAGGACTACGGTGTGAAATGAGTTTTGGTTAGGGTTAGGATAAAGGTTAGGGTAAGGTTTAGGCCAGGCATGTCCAAAGTCCGGCCCGGGGGCCAATCACGGCCCGCGGCCAGATTTCATACGGCCCGCAGCTTCGGTCTTATAATGTATTATTTATGGCCCGCCTGCACTGTGAAACAGAATAAATAAATCATAAAACTTGAAACTGTAATTCCTCCTTTCACCAAATGGTGGCAGCACCACTTTAATACTATCAGTCTGCCTCCGTGCGAACCGCTCTCCGCTCATTTCTGCCATGGCCACTGCAAAGAAAACAAGTTTACAGTGAAGGCCGCCGCTTTCAAGAGAGATGGGAATTATAACACTTCTTCACTGAAAATCAAGGCAATTGTGCTTGTCTAATTTGTAATGAGACGGTTGCCTTGTTTAAGGATTTCAACGTAAAGAGACACTACCAGACTAAACATGCTAACACATACAACAAGCTAACAGGAAGTGACCGTGCTGAAAAAGTGAAGCAGCTCCAAGCTGCACTGGCATCACAACAGCGATTCTTCACGCGGGCCTGTGAGTCAAAAGAAAATACCACCAAAGCAGCTACGATGTTAATGTTAATAGCTAAACATGGCAAACCTTTTACTGAAGATACATTTATCAAAGACTGTGTTATGAAAATGGTGGAGAACATTTTGCCCTGAGAAGAAGCAAGAATTTGAGAAAAATGTTTACCTGGCAGTAACAGTGTGGCACTGAGAGTTGAGGACATGAAACTGAGTGTTTTGAACGGCAACGTCTGTCACTATCAGCAGTGAAGAGCGAAAAGAACATTTATGCACCTGGATTTATGGCACTTATTTTTATTAAGTGTCTTTCTGCATGGAGTTTGCATGTTCTCCCTGTGCATGCGTGGGTTCTCTCCGGGTACTCCGGCTTCCTCCCATAGTCCAAAAACATGACTGTCAGGTCAATTGGTTTCTCTAACTTCTCCCTAGGTGTGAGTGTGTGTGTGAATGGTTGTTTGTCCTGTATGTCTCTGTGTTGCCCTGCGACAGACTGGCGACCTGTCCAGGGTGTACCCCGCCTCTCGCCCGGAACGTAGCTGGAGATGGGCACCAGCAACCCTCCCGACCCCATTAGGGACAAGGGTGAACAGAAAATGGATGGATGGATGGATTTTTATTAAACTCTTGAGTAAGATTTGGTTATGAACCTGTAGATGTGACACAAACTATACTTTCTGAAAGATATTGTAAATGACGAGCAAAATTCACTTGTTTTAAGATTTAATAATAACAGACAACTTTGTATTACTTATAACTCCTGTTTAAAATGTTCCTGAGGCAAAGATATTTTTAAACTCATGTAAATTTAAGGTATTTCATACAGTTTGTTCAATGTTATCTGACTCTCCAGATATGAAAGAAAAGCAGAATTTCTGCTTTTAGAGTTGCCTGAGTGGCTTATATTTGGTTATTTTGTCATTTGAAAAATAAAGATAATTGTGACAATAAAAATTGTTTTATAACAGTGTGTATTTGCATGACACTTTTGTGGTTAAAAAATGTCCGAACAAACTATTGGCCCCCAGGCATCTTGACTTTATCAAATCTGGCCCTCTTTGCTAAAAGTTTGGACACCCCTGGTTTAGGCTGTAGAAATGAATGGAAGTCAATGGAAGGTCCCCGCAAAGATAGCTGTGCAAACATGCGTGTGTGCGGGGGGGAGTGTGTGTGTGATGCCTTCAGGATGGAGTTGTCCTGCCGGGTGTTTTTGGTGTCATAACCCTCCAGGATGCAGCAGCGGACCGTCGAGCCTGAACCAGCAAACTCAGAAATGTTGAGGTCAGCAAATCCCAGCTGGAGGAAGACGGACAGACGGACGGACAGACGGACGGACAGACGGATGGAGAGACAGACGGATGGATGAATCACCAGAAAGTGAAAGTCGGCTCAGGCAGATGGATCCATTGTTCCTCATACTTTCCATCTCTGCCTTCGTCAGAGGAAGTGATCAGAGACTTCATGAAATCAACAGCCTGTTTTAGCCCCACATTCACCTTTATCAGCCCGATTCTCTCTGACCTCTGACCTCAGCTGATAGTTTATTTATCTTAGGAATAAATAATGAGCAGAAAGAGGCTGATATGACCTCGAAACCCATTTAAGAAACTAGAAACACTTTAAAATAACTTGGTAAGGCCAGGAAGTGCCCGGTTCATCGGCCCAGTGGGCGAGGCTCGGTTAATCATTACATTTATTATCTGTGACACAGAAAAGCTTCATAAACTCACCTTGGAGTAGGCCTTCCCTCCCTTCTGCTCCTGCAGAAACAGAACAAAACAATCAGGAACAAACTAAAACCTGAACAGGTTGAGTTCCCGTTTCCTGGAAACCAGCCAGAGGTTTTCTGTTGGCAGGATGAGACGTCCAACATGTCCCCACTGGTCCCAGTTATGATTTTATGACTTTCCTGATGAAAACAAACCAGGCGGAGCTTTTCCTCTATGGATCAAAACCTTTTCTCTGGCACTGACACTTTGACTTCATTAATGAAAACCGGTCCTGAGCAAACACCCGCTAACCTGCTAACAGCAAAGCTAATTGTTCATTTGGTGCTTCTGCTAGCTTAGAAAACATTTAGCATTTTTAGCTTCTGAACATCTAATTTATTTGGCTGTTTTTTAAACTTGCATCTGTGTTGACATTTTGGTTATCGACTGTTAAGAATTCACATAGTTATTCAAATAGTTAGATTGCCATTTACCCAGAATGCACTGCTGTTGTTCTACATTATAGAGTTCAACGTTTATTTTCTGTCTAAAGTCCAACTGTGGTCAAAAACAGCGCTAGAAAATTTTATTAACTGTAAAACTGAAACCATGAGTTAAAAAACTCCTCCAAAGAATTAGTTTAGCATTAGCTTCTGCTAAGTAGCATGTTGGTATAGTGTTTTATGATGTGTTTTAGCACAGCTAGCTTTTTAGTTAGCATTGTCCACCACTGATGAAAACCTTGGATGCTCTGTGGACAGATGCATTCTGGTCCTGATGACCAGCATCCTTTCCCTGATCCTAGTGGGAAATGTCCACTCTGTGGTTTCCTGCAGAAGCAATGACCTTGACCAGTTCCAGCATCTCTGACCAATCAGCACAGAGATCTTCTGTAGTTTTATTTAACCTCCATAATAACCATCAGGTCTGTTTCCTGTTTCCTGGTTTTATTTCTGCAGAATATTTAAACTAATTCTAGATTTACAGTTTTTACTGCAGTTTGGATGTGATTCCATGTTTTACCTTCCGAACAGAAACTCTGCAGATGCAGGGATCCAACACTCCAGTGACGGGGCTGGCGCTCATTTTACACACAAAGGAGAACTTCTTCCCCCATCGAACACAGTTCTGCTGCACCTCCTCCCTGCAAAACACACACACACACACACACTTCATTTAGAGCTGAAACTGAAGGTTTTTCTCAAAGCAACCGTAAGCAGCTTGTTGCCCAGAAAGCAGCTTGTTGCAAGATACTCCAAGAATCTGTGAAAATCGTTTAAATTATGTTTTTTTATGTTTTACTTATAATCTCAAGTATGTTGACTTTCTGTAAAAGTTGTACAGTGTGTAATTATTTTACATCCTCTAAAACCTCAAAATTAGCCTCCTTTTGTAAATGTAACATTAGAATAACCATTTTATTCCTGTTTCTACAATATCAGACGTAAAGATCCTAAACTGCTAAAGGTTTGATAGCAGATAGCTAAAATCTTGGCAACATGTGGCTAAAGCTAACAGCTAGTTAGCAAGTAACGGAGCTAAATAGTTTGGTGGTAGGTACCAAACTATCTTGCTAAGAAAAAGCTAATTCTCATTAGTAAGTGGCTAACAGCTAATTTACAAGTAATGAAATAATCTAAGCTGCTTGCTGCCAAGAGGCTAAATAACGTGCTAGCACAAATGCCAATCAGTTTGGTTAAAGCTACATTAATAGTATGTTAGCAAGTAGCCAAAAGATTGCCTGCTTGTCTAGAAACTCTCCAGAGAGTATCAGGTTAGCCAAGTAGCTCGTTAGGCTAATAGCCTTTGTGTAAATGTAGCTCTACATAGCTAGCTGAAAGGTGTGCATCTCATTAGCTGGTGGCTTAAATAGTTCATTTGGACGAGGCTTAGCAGCTTACAAACAACCAAACAGGTCAGAGGTCAAACAGCTAACAAGTGGCTAAAAAAGCTCAGCACAACAACTTGTTAGCAAGTGGCTACAACCTAACTAGTTTAGCATCGTAGCCGTTCATCGTTCCAGTTT
The DNA here is from genome assembly GCF_001444195.1 of Xiphophorus couchianus. Taxonomy (NCBI): domain Eukaryota; kingdom Metazoa; phylum Chordata; class Actinopteri; order Cyprinodontiformes; family Poeciliidae; genus Xiphophorus; species Xiphophorus couchianus. The sequence goes on from NC_040235.1 coordinate 1,039,427, forward strand.
CTAAATTAATTTTTTCCTGAAGCAAAACTTTTTTATTTAGTAAACATAAGTACATGAGACATCAGCTTTGAATGTGAAATAAATCAGGTCATGATGTCATCGCAGCGTCGCGTAAAGGTCTACAAACCCGTAGACTCAACAGTTAGCCTGTTGAAGCTAAAGGAGAAGAAAACAATCCAGTTCTCCAGAGAAAAGGTTTGCAGCTGAGAGCCAAGATGATCCGACTTTACGGCGGATCATCTCCTCTGCTAACGGCAAACAGATGGATGTTGATCACATTTCTACGATCAGATCAAACACAACAAACATCACAATCAGCTGTGACTGAATCAGCAACTCCTGCAGGAACTTTCAGGCTTTTAATGATGATACAGGTTTCAGTCTCCAGGTAAGGAGGATCAACGATCAGATCATAGATCAGATTATAGAACAGATTATAGATCAGATTATAGATCAGATCATAGATCAGATTATAGAGCAGAGGAAGTTAAAGTATCTGGGTTTTAAATGTGAAACTTTTTACTGATCTACAGTCTCGGTAGTTTTGTGCGACAGCAGATGATAAATTATCTTCTTGCCTCTGTTGGAAACTATGAGACTCGTTTAAATAAGACTTGCAATAGGACCTTCTGATAAATCTGCGGTGAGACCCAGATGTATCTCTGATAGATGGAAACATGCAGGAACACGAAGTTGTTATTAAACTGAGATAAAGTCACAGTTTTCAGTCTGATGCAACAGTTGGATCCATGGAGTCCAGTTTCACTTTCCCATCAAACCAACCAGAAACTTTTCTTCTGTCAGATGATAAAAATAAATAAACTGAAATAGATGGAGATGTCACAAAGGCTCCATACTGAAAAGGGTTTTTCAGTTCAAAACCCGTTTTTGCTGCTAAATTATTGAATAAATAGACATTTGAGCTGAACAGCAAAAATATTTAACGTTTTTAATTTGTTCTTCAGATTCTTCAACCGTCAGATTGAGTCAAGGTTCAGCTTTCAGAGAGTCAGGAGTCCTGATCGTTACTTTGTGTATGATTGTTTGGTTCTGTTGTTACAGACCGGAGTGACCCGAAAGCTTAGCCCCGCCCCCAAAGTGGGCGGAGCCAAAATTCTTGGGGGCGTGGCCAGGTGCTGGGATGAGCGGAGGGGGTTAAACTGGGAGTGGTCAAGACGAACGGCGACAGCTTAGCGATTCGTCGCTCCAGTCAGCGACTAGAGACAAATCAAAGCACTTAAAAAACAAAACCACTGGTGTCAAAACCAGCAACCTTTCCTCAAAATAAGCAACAAAACTATCAACTATTTTTTTAGACCAAATATTACGGAGTTAAACAAATTTACATGAAAATGTCACAAATTGCAAAGAAACATAAATTTAAACAGATTATCTGCAAAAATAAAGCAGATTTGAGTAATTACTCTAAACTCCATGTTCCCCGGCCATTAGGTCTACGTTTTGGAACCGGTACCAGCAGGACCAGATCCTGGAACCGGCAGCTGTTGGACCCGACCCGGTTCTCCTCTCAGAACCTGCCTGAGCCTGACCCGGTTATCCATCTCTGCTCATATTTTGTATTTCATGGCGGCGGTTGCGTGACGCTTCATCCCTGAGATTTAATGTTTATCTGAGTTTTTCCTCAGGAGTTAAAACATTTCTGACTCTGAATGTCAGTAATCATTTTTCATCCTGTAATTCCAGTCATGCTTTGGGAACTTCCTTCCTTCAGACGGTTTTGACGTGTTAAACCCCCATCGACTGCAGCCAGGCGGAGACGGAGCGACTGGTTCTGCAGGTTCTCTGCTTTCAGCCCGGCCCACCTGGACACACAGCACACCTTTGTGAGGCAGAGCCTTTCCTCACAATGAGGCCGAGCCGCTGCAGAGCAGATACTCTGTCCCTGAAAGCAACTCGTGTTTCTGCTCCAGCACGGTTTCAACCCGGCTGGGAAATCGCAGCAGGTTCTGAAAATGTTTTCTGATGGAACTGTTATAAATATTTCACTCTCAGTGTTCTGACTGTTTATAGCTCCAATCTAAATGAAAGGTTTAAAATAATAAAGTGGCAAAAAGCCCAGCAGTTTTACTTTTATTGTTTCTGAAAATAATGCAGAACAAAATGTAACAGCAGTTAGCTGAACAGCTAGCAAGGTAATAACTTCACAACTAGCTAGTAAATAGTTAATAAATCACTAACAAATGGATAAACAACTAAAGCTAGCTAGAGCTAAGAAGTATCAAATATCAGTTTAAACATTTTAAGGAGTAGCATGCTAGCAGCTAACAAGGCAGAGGCTATGTGCACACAGCAAGTCTGGAAACGTGACTTTGATTTTTTACTGAAATTTTATTATTTTTGTGTGAATCATTCATGACAAGCAAGTTGCTAACAGCTTGTTATCAAGTGGCTATACAGTTGTATACAGCTGCCCACAGCTAGGTAGCATAGCAGCAAAGCTATTAAGCTAGTTAGCTAGTGTAATAAACTCTCAACATGAAACCTTTAGTTTCATAACAGAGAAACTAATCAGCCTTTAACTTTCATTTAAAATGAAAACAGCTTTATAATGTGTTAAGTAGCATGTAGCCTATGCTAGCTGCTTATCCACATAAAACTGTTTTGATTTTTTTTTGCTGTTTTCTGTTGGAAAAACTGTAAATACGTCAGCAGAACATGAACCCAAACACGTCTTTGATTTTTATGAGGGTTTAGAAAGATGAACATCAGCGTTTTAGCATTTATATTGAGAGCCATGTGTCTCATTGCTGCCTTGTTTTGAATCTGAGCTAATAAAAGTTTATTGGCTGCAGAGCAAAGGAGAATATTTAAGGTGGAACACAGAATTGAACGTGTAAAAACAAGACGAACCCGTGACTAGATGGTGGAGTGGAACTGGAAACTCATTTCCAAAGCAAAACAACCTGATGTGAATAAAACCCATCTGCTAGAATATTTCTGTTGTTGTTTTTAAATATAATCACAGATCAATAACCAAACCTTTTAAAACGTGATTACTGATTGATCTGTGACCTTAAGAAACAACAAATAAATCAGAAGAGGAGTTAAAGTCTGCAGGTTAGCATCTTCCTGCACTTCTCTATATTCAGTCTAACTGTGTGGCGGTTCCTCTTCATGTTCCACGTTGACAGGTGACTCCAGGTGTGGAGCTTAGCAGGAACTGATCAGGCTGGGGCAAAGCTAACAGCTAACAGCTAACTGCTAACAGCTAACTGCTAACTGCTAACAGAACGATTCAGCAGGTTTTCCTGGAGATTCAAAGATCAGGAAACAAACAGAGCAGATGAAGTCATGAGTCCAGACTGGTGCTGCTGGGAGGAATGAGTCAGGCTGGAACAGAATCGGGTTCTGTTGAGTCAGGCTGGAACAGAATCGGGTTCTGTTGAGTCAGGCTGGAACAGAACCGGGTTCTGTTGAGTCAACGTCTCCTTTCACATTTATTTTGAGATCCAGAGGAAAGAAGCTGCAGAACTTTGTCCATCTATTAATTTAAATTAAAATAATAGCTGAACTGGTTAAAACTGGACTCGGTCGGTCGGAGCTCAAAGGAAACCAGAAATCGGTATCGGTATCAGCCTGATCGGTGCATTTCCACCAAATCAACAAACCAGAACCTCAGCCGGTTGTTTCTGATCATGTGACTGGATGAATCGGCTTTTATTTCTGGTTCTGATGCTTTTGATAAACTTCCTGTTTCCTCCAACAGCCTGGAAACCGGCAGGATATTTAAAGTTTGACCTTTCCCAGAGGTCAAAACGAAGAAGATTGCGCTGAAACAATTAATCGGTTTAATCGTGATTAATCGATTTATGAAGTAATTGTCGAATCGATTAATCGCTAACTGGCCAGTCAGTCTCAGCGTTCCTCATGATGTCAGAACGTTTAGCTGTCGTGATCAAACCTTCACTAAAGAAAATGAAATGTTGATTTTCTTATTTAAAAATGATTTGAATCGTTTATTTGCATCTTTTAATGTGTTTCTGATATTATATAAAAGAGGATTAAACGGTTAAATAAAAAATGTTCAGAATGTGAGAATTTATCTGATTAATTGTTGGAATAATCAATCAATCATGAGAAGAACTGAAGGTCAGAAAATGAACAGAAAACAGTTCAACTCGTTCCTTTAAGAGAACGTTCTTCATGTCTGAAACTTGAGTTCCCGCAGCAACCGGCCCCCGCAGGGTGTGTGAGGCGGGTCAACATGACAACTAAAGGTCGCAGGTTCTATGGCCGCCAAGCCGTCCGGAACCGAACCGAACCGACAACAAACAGTCAGCAGGAACTGGGTCGAGTCAGCGGTTTGACTGGGAACCAGTCAGGAACCAGTCAGGAAGCGGCCGGACTCACCTGGAGGAGGAGATGCTGAAGTCTCCCCCGTCCACCAGCCGAACCTTGCAGAACAGAACCCCGTTGACGAACGGAACCGCGGCCAGCTCCTCCAGGACGAAGTGGACCTGGAACTTGAACTTTTTCTTCTTGATCAGAAAAGCCATGATCCCCAGAGAACCAGCCGAACCCCGCAGGGACAGACTGGGTCCGGTTCTAGAGGAGGCAGAATTCCCGGCGGTGTTCCAGGTGAATCATTCCTGGTGGTTCCTGCTGACCGGGACCAGAAACAGAACGTTATCCCGGTCCGGACCAACTCAGAACCGCAGCAGCTCCAGAACCGCTCTGCCACGCAAACACCGCTAAACTCACCGAACAGTCCGCCCGCAGCGCGTCATTCCGGGTCAGAACCGGATCCGAACTCTGAACTTCCTGGTTCTGCTCTTCAGGACATGTGCGGGTTCGACCCCGCAGCGGAGCCCCGCAGTCAGAGGCGCGCCGAACCGAACCGAGCCGAGCGGTTTAAAGAGAGGGGCGGCCCGCCGTGCCCGCGCACCGCCGCGGGAGCGCGCAGTCAACAAACCAAAACTAAGTACTAAACTAAATTAAACTAAACTAAATTAAACTAAACTAATTATCCCCCCGCCGCCCCCCCCGCCCCGCCTCCCGCTGCTGCCGCCAAGTCAAAACCTGGAACTTTATTTTTTATTTCTCTCATTCTGAACATTTTAGCAAATGTTCATGTTCATGTTTAGAAAATGTAAATATTAAATTAAAACCAGTTTAAAATTAATTTTTAGGAAAGAAATGCTTATTGATCTGGAAACCAGCGGCGACCCCAAAGAGGGAGCCCAGGGGCCCCGGGCCCTCCTGGAAAATACTGACCAACTAACACAGATAGAAATATAAAACGCAATAAATAAATAAATAAATGGAAGAAAACAAAAATATGTTTGTGCCAGAATTAATGTATCATTAAATTTATCAGTAAATTATGTTAATACATGCTGATCATTTTTATAGAAGAATTCATTTACAAATACGTGTAATTATTTGACTATTTTAAAATTATTATATATATTTTCATCGTTTGATGTTATTTTGGGGTCAGAGGCCGGAAAGTTTCTGAACGCCTGCTGTAGACCAGGGGTTCCCAAACTGGGGGTCGGGCCCCCAGAGGGTCATGAGACACCGGCTGGGGGTCATGAAAGGATTTTCAGAATATTTATGTGACCCCTGAGGTATGGAGGCCCAAATGGACAAAATTTTAAATAATTAAATAAAGGTAACATTAAATGCCTGAATATGCAGTAATATGTACTTTAAATAATAAGATTTCTATAAATAAATTCATTTCAGGATGTTTACAGAAATTGTTGCTCCAGTTACTCTGATCTTCAGGTTTCTTCTTCTGCATCAGGCTGGATGGAGACGTCTGGCGGCCATTTTCCCTCCAGATGTTGACGACTGTCAGCTCCTGCGTCCCCATAGCATGATGCTGCCACCACCATGTCTCAGTGTAGGGACGGCCTGGTTTCCTCCAAACAAACTTTGGAGTTAATGTGCAGAAATTTGAAGGAAATTTTTAAATTAAACTGGAATGAAGCAAAAATGTGAATAACTAACAACCAGCTGGAAGCTCCAGAGCAGCAAACTGACAAACCTGTTTCCATAGCAACGCTCACGCTGATGATGTCACTTCCTCCACACAGACATTTTGTTCAGTTTTTAGCTTTAAAAACCAGAATTCAGATTTTATTTATTAAAAATGATTTAATGTCTTCAGACCCAAACAGAACTGCATGAATTAAAAAAACACAGCTTGTAGGGACACAGCGCCCCCAGTGGAGCAACAGCAGCACTGCAGCTTCCTGTCTGTAACCTGTAAAACCAGGCTGAGCATCAGAACCGGGTCAGAACCGATTGAGAACTGGATCTGGCTCAGTGAGTCTCTTCCAGCGAGTCAGAACCGGATCAGAGCAGATAAGAAAAAGCTCAGAACCAGGCCAGAATTGTGTCTGAACCGGGTCAGAATCGGATCTGGCTCAGTGTGTCTCCTCCAGCGGCTCAGAACCGGGTCTGAACCGGGTCAGAACCAGTTTTGGGCAAGTATGTCTCCTCCAGCAGGTCAGAACTGGGTCTGAACCGGGTCAGAACCAGTTTTGGGTCAGTGAGTCTCCTCCCGCGGGTCAGAACTGGGTCAGAACCGGTTTTGGGTCAGTGTGTCTCCTCCAGCGGATCGGGTTGCTGCGGTGCTGCAGCAGGACTTTTACACCTGCTCTGTTCTTCCTCTGCGGTGCCGACAGGCGGAGTTGCCGTTGCCGCGGGCGCTGTCGTTGCTGTGGGCGCCGCCGTTGCCGCGGGCGCCGGCTCCGCCCCGCTCTGCAGGAACTTCCTGAGGTCTTTGAGCGCGGGCCGCAGCATCTGGACCAGCGCCAGCAGCGCGGCCTGCGTCCCCTCCAGCGCCTGCGCCTGCCGCTCCTGCGCCAGTGCCTGCGCCTCCTGGCAGCGCCGCATCACCTGCAGCAGCTCGTTCTGCCCCTCCAGGTGCTGCGCGATCTGGCGGATGTGGACGTTGGTGACGCGCTGCTCCTGCAGCAGGCGCGCCGAGTTCAGGGCGATGCGGCTCTTCAGCTCCTGCGGCTTGGCCTGCGGCGGCGCCGGCGAGGCTAGCGACGGCGCTAGCATCTCCACCGGCGTCTCCACGGTGGCCATCACGGCGGGGGCGGAGTCTCCCACAGCGGCGGCGGTGCAGTACTCCACCACGCCGCCGTCCTCCAGGGCGTGGTACGTGGTTTCAGCTGGAGGCGGACGAGACGGAGAGGTTGAGCTCAGATCTGGACCAGAACCTCAGCAGGTCAGGGACGGGAAACTTACCAGTCAGCGGTTTGGGCTCCTCACAGACGCCCCCTGCTGGTCCTGGAAGAGCTGAACAACATGGAGGACATCAGGTTAAAGCGGTCAGCCAGGTTCTGACATCATCACAGATCCTGACATCATCACAGATCCACCAATCACAGCGTCTCATTCAGATTAACAACAGAGCTCAGAGCTGACATTTTGGTTTTGGCTCAATATTTATAATAGGATTTTAAAGCATTTTAACTTCAGAATGAAAATAAAATCTGTTGCCGAATTTGGGGAAAAACTGTCAAAGATATATAATACATATATAACAATATAATAATAATAGTAATTATTATTATTGCATTTTTTTCAGTAATTCAGAATCAAATTTCAGTAGAGAAGTTTTATTTTTTAACAGTAATGATTTTTTTGTTTAATCTATCCTTAAATTATTTTAACAATCTTTGTTCATATAAGTTGTCATTTATTGCTTTGTTAACATATGTTTACTTGAATTTGTTCCTCTATATATTTGTATTTTTACCTGTTTATAAATTTGTGATAACCTGTTAACTTAACAAGTCTAATTTTATTTTTAAAACATCGTCTGATCATCTTTTTATTTCTAAGTCTTTTTTCATAATTAATTTAAAATTATTTTTCTTTTTAAAATGCATTTACCAATTTTTTAAAATTCGTTTTTAACAATTTCTCCAATGTTTTTCAAACATTTTACATTTAAATACAATGTATTATGTGTTATTTGTTGTAATAGTTTTACTAGTTATTTTAATTAATTTTGATAAGTTTTAGATTTTTTACCATCAGTGTATCCATTTAAAAAACTTTTAAATTATTTTTTTTATGTATTTTCCAATTATTTAAATTAAATTAGTAAAGTTTTTCAATGTATTCATGATTTCCAGTCGCTTGTGTTATTTTTAAATATAATGTCTAAATTATGAGCGTATTTGTGGAGTAGTTGACCTCTGACCCCGTCGTGTTTACCTTCCGTCAGGGTGACGGTGGTCGCGGCGCTCACCGCCACCGGCAGGCTGATCTCCGCCTCCGGGTCCCCGGCCGGTAAGCTGATGATGGTGGCCTCCCCCAGCAGGTTGCAGATCCGCTGCTGCATGGCGGTGAGGATGACCGGGACCGGAGCGCAGTCCGCGGCCGTGCCCTCGATGGCGGCCCGGGCCTGGGCCACCTTCCGGCGGACCTCGGTCTTCATGTCGGACCACTTCTTCTTGACCTCGGGCAGCTCGCGCGGGCAGGTGGTGACGGCGTTCACCTTCTTCAGGATGTCCATCCAGGCGTTGTTCTTGGCCATGTGCGTGACTCCCGCGTTGAAGTGGCTCACCAGAGTCTGCTTCTGCTTCTCTATTTCCTCCACGATGATTTCCACCTCCCGCTCCGAGAAATTCATCTTCCTCTTCTTGGCGGCCGAAGCCATACCTGCGGGAGACGCTCCTGACGGAGGTAAACGTGCGTAATGTACGCAAAAATAGTACGATTTGCTCACTTTATGAGCGCAGCGTAATGGCTTCCAGAATCGGCTTCTTCTTCCTACAAACAACGCTTACGTTAGCCGGGAACGAAGCCCCGCCCACTGCGCGCCTATTGGCTGGGTGACATGTGAGGGCTCATAGTGCTGCGTTCCTATTGGCTAAGGAAGACGCCAGTAAGTTTTCAACAGTTTGGCTGGAGAACAACAAAGCAGGAGCTTCAGCAGCATTTAAACATGTTCTGCACAACAAACACGGTAAAAACTCAGTTCTCACGCTTAAAATTAATTTAAAAATTCAATAAAAATGAAAAGATTTAAATTCATATTAACATTGATAACACGATTAAAATAAAATCTTATTCCTGTATAATAATCATTCAATTAAAAGCTTATCTGGTTCCATCAGAAAATAATACAACAGTCACAATAAAGCTAGAATAAAGTCCCATTATTGTGACTGTAGCTTGTTTTTTTCTGAGTTCGACTTTAAAGGTCATAAAATATCAGTTACTGTGATCAAATTGACTTTTATTGTGAAAACTACCACCAAGTGGAAATGATCAAATTCCATATTTTAAATAAAGTCCACATCATAAATATATTAAAATGCATTACTTCACATCATTTTCACAGTAAAATTAATCCTCCAAAACCTGTATTATGCAAATTAAACATTTATTTTAGACTTAATTACTGAACATACATTTCAGCATCAAACTGTTTATGATCTATTTATTGATTAATAAAAAGATCTTGAGTTTGGGTTTAGTTTCTCTAACTGGCTTCACGGTTTTAAACTCGTTTTAATCATTTTTCAGCTGCAGAAACCCAAACAGGAAGCAGGAAACCATTTTTTAATTTTCATTTTTTTTATTGGCACCATCATCACCAAATAAATCCATAATTTAAACATTGTCTGACATCTTCATTGCAGTCCGACTCCCAAACGTTTAGAGAGAAATTCATGGAATTAATATATCGATACCAACGTCCTGATTGGATCCGATTCAGACTGAATGAATATTCATTAATCCTGATGCCTGCAGTACCCCTCACCGCCTGCAGGTGTCAGTGTAACCATTTAAATTAAGGCTCATTTAAATCTGATCTGAACCGGATCAGAACCGCAACCATCCTCAGTAGTGTTGAAATCTTTCCCACAGAACCGAAACAAAGTAAAAGAGACAGAAACACAGAGAGACTGACATCATGAAGGCAGAGGTTCTGGTTCTGCTGGGTCCGGTTCTGCAGCGCCGGCCCGTCCAGCAGAGACCAGCGGTTCATGTAAACAAGTTCAGCTTCAAGTGAGACTCAGAGACCCGAGGCCCGGTCCGATCAGAACCGGGCCCTCACACTGAACGGACCCCTGCTGGGGCTCCTCAACGGGTTCTGGTTCTGAAGGTCAGCTGGGTCACGGTTGGTTCGGTTCTGTTGGGTTTAAGACGCAGACCGGGCTGTGATTGGACCGTTGTGACCCAATGGTACCCAGCAGCGAATCACTGATCAGAACCACCTGGAAAGTAAAGAAAGTCCAAAACAACAAGACGGCCCGTCTGGTGAGAGAGGAGCTTCAGAACCGGGACAGAACCCAGTAATCCACCTGGAAGGTCCAGTTTCACCAAGTCTGGAAGAACTTGATAATCTGGGTAATCCGTCCCAGATTACCCAGATTACCCAGCGTTCCCAGATCACCCAGTGTTCCCAGCGTTCCCAGTCTACCTGTCCTCTGGGTCCAGGTGTTTGAGGACGCCGCCCACCAGGTGCAGGCTGCCGGTCACCAGGATGTGGACGTGAGCTGCGTCCTGAAGCAGCGCGGCCTTGGCGGCCATGCTGGGTGTGACGGGCGGCGCCGTCTGGGCCGGCTCGGTCAGAACCGGGTCTCTTCCCTGGGCGATCCAGCGGAGGGCGCTGAGGATGCAGGGGAACACCAGCGAGTCCGCCTTCCTCTCGGCGAGCGGCGCCGGGCCGTCCCGGATCAGCAGCGGCACCGCGTACTCGTCTCCGCCGTCGCTAAGGAGACGCCAGCTCCGCTCGTTGTCTAGGCAACAGGTCAGCATGGCCTCCACTGTGACATTGAAGTTCTGCTGGTCTGAGAGGAGACGGGTCCATGTTCAGATATAAACACTAAAGTTCTGCTGGACCAGCCGGTCCAGAACCAGAACAAGAGAAGAACTGAATATCAGCAGGTAGATGAGGAACAATACGAGAAGACAGAACTGAACCGTTCCCTGCAGAACTGAACAGTTCCTTATAGAACTGAACTGTTCGTTCAGCAGAAGAGCGGCGTTCAGTGGCTCTGACCTGCGTTGCCGGTGGCGACGGTTTCAGCGATGTTGGGGCAGAACACGGCCAAGTCGAAGTGACACGGCTGGAGGAGAGAGCAGAGAGGCTGCCGTTAGTCCACCTGGACCCGGTCCGGTTCTGTCCGACCCGGTTCTGACTCACCAGCAGCAGCTTCAGCATGGCGGCACCGTCCCTCTGGCCGGTGGAGTTGAACAGCAGAACCCGGACCACGGCTCCACTGAAACACAGCAGCAGGTCAACGGGAACAGCTTCACACAGACCCGGGTCGGTACCGGTCCAGTCTGGCTCACCTGGCGCCGCTCTGGGACTGGGTGGCGTCCTGGAACCACTGGACGCAGGCCTGCATGCTGCGGTGGGTGTGGGCTCCGTCCAGGAAGTAGGTCATGGCGCCGCGTCGCAGCGTTTGGTTCCGGCCGGCCCAATGCGTGTCCGCCAGGCCTGGAACCAAACATAGGAACCGTGAGCCGGTGCCGGTTCTACGAGTCCGACTGAACGGTTCCGGGACTCACCTTTCACCATGGCGGCGCCGGGCCGGAAGGAGTCCGCCTGCAATACGGAGCTGCTGTTCGGATCAGGGAGGGCGGGGCTTGAATCTGCAGAAACAGGAAGTCCAAACGGGCTTTTCCACTCAGAACCTCTTCACATATATTTTGGGTGCGGGGTCTTTATGCTCGATAAACTAGCCTCCGGTCACCAGGTGGCAGCAGAGCTCAAACTAACCAGAGAATGTTTTCAGAGCAAGTAAAGCAAAAAAATAAAAAAAATTTTATTGCGGAAATAATTTCATAATTTTATGAGAAAAAACTGTGATGTCATCAAAGTTGATAAAAATTCGATCCTGATGTTAACAGTATTTCCTCACCTGGGCCACACCTCCTCTGCAGCCAGGTGTGGCAGAGCTGCAGGGCCAGCGACGCGTTGGAGCGCTGGTGCTGACCCGCCAGGCCCAGCTGCAGCGCTCCGGACTCCGCCTGGTACCGGTCCAGGTCCGGACAGACTCGCAGCCGACACTGCCACGGCAGACGGGAAGACATGAGGTTGGTGGCCGGCGGCGGCGCCGACCTGCCGGACTCGGACACTCACCTGGATCTCTCTGGCCCGGTCCCTCAGAACCGCCATGGCTTCCTGTGGTTGCCGGACCGTGAAGGCGGGAACGCCCGGCTACACAAACGGGACAAAGATCAGCCCCTGAGTGAAGAACCGGACCTGGAGTCTGGACCTACCTGGACCCGACCAGAACCAGACGCACCTTGAAGATTCCCGCTTTCTGCCAGGCGATCTTCTCGATGGTGTCGCCCAAAATCTGGGTGTGGTCGATTCCCAGAGAGGCGATGCCACAGACCCACGGCCTCCTGGGAACGCACGGGTCAGTGAGCGGCTGGAGCACAACACCAGAACCAGAACCCAAAACAAGAACCCAACACCAGAACCCGACAGAACCAGGAACTAAACCAGAACCAGAACCCAACATCTTCCCTGTCCCAATACTTTCTACTCAAGAAGCTGGAAAGAGATACGCTAAGCTATGCTAAGCTAAACTATGCCAAGTAACACCAAGCTAAGCTATACGAGGCTAAGCTACGCTAAACTACACTAAGCTAACCTATGCATCAAACTCTAGAACTCAACAACAGAATCAAAGATCTAGCCTGTCCTGATACTAACAGGCGCTAAGCTACGCTACACCAAGCTAAATGAAACTAAGCTAATATATCCCTCTGCTTGGGACGGATGGCTTCCAGCCTTAAAGTGACGGCGTCCACCTTTAAGCAGAGTCCCACCTGACAACGTTGGTACAGTCGTACGCTCCTCCGATCCCGACTTCGATGATGGCCAAGTCCACCTGAACGAAAGCAGAAAGCAGCCAATCAGGTGCAGCGTTGGGAAGCAGCCAATTAGATGCAGCGATGGGAAACAGCCAATTAGACGCTGCGTGGCGGGAGCTCACCTTCTCCTGGAGGAAGATGTGGAACGCCAAGATGGTGAGGAACCGGAAGTACGCTGGCATCGTCCCTCCATGAGCCTCCTGAGGTCAGAGGTCAGAATCAACTTACTAAGGAAATGACAAGCAGGACTTCAAGCCCGCACCATCAACCCTCCACTACCGTGCCTCAGGCATAACAAACTGTTTTGATGGGATTTTGGCCGTATTTCACAGCATCTTTGACTGTTTCTTCAGTCTTACTGAGCTGCAGCCATTTTCACCTGGAGGAAGTGTAAACATTGAGTTTGGGGGCGTGGCCAGCAACAGCTCATTTGCATAAAAAGAGCTGAAAATAACTGAAAAAATGCAGAACGGAGGAGGTGAAACCTGATGATCTGAGTTTGTTAAAAACAATGAAATGAACATGTTCAGTAACCATAGAGACCAATCCTAACCTGGATTAAAGGGTTAGAGGTCACCTTTAACCAGATGTATGGCAAAATGGTGATTTTTGGCCCTTTGGGTTTGCCATACATGACACACAGTCACCATCAAAACTCAAAGTGAGGCCTGAACGTCTCCAATAAGCCAGCCTGTGGAGTCACATGGAGGTCACATGGAGGTCACGCTCTGCCCCACACCAGCACACTCATTAACTGGTTCCTCCTCCTGGAACTGGGCCCAGTGCAGAGCAGAGCAGACCGGACCAATCGGACCGTTTGATTCTGATCTGCAGGTCAAACACTAAAAACTCTGACTTTCTCTCTGGTCTGTAAACGCATCATCCAACAGCTCTGATTGTGAGTTTATTGGCCGGGTTCTAGTTCTGGTTCTGGTCGGCCTCACCTTGGTCTCATCCAGCCGTCCGTAAACCTGCCAGAAGTATTTGGTGAAAAGCTCGTTGCTGATTGGCCGGCCGTCGATGCGGATCCTCTCCCTCACCTGGACCAGGTGGGGCGAGCTGCAGGAAAGTCAGAGCAGAACGTCGTCCAATCAGACGCCTTCGCTCAACCAAAACGTTAACCTGCTTCACCGAAACCTGGACTGGAAACCAGTTTAAACTGGTTTACCGGTTTAAACTGGTTCTGCCACAGCTGTGAACCCAAACGGTTCCGAAGAACCTCTGGAGTCAGTGTGAAGCCTGGCGGTGGCAGCATCATGCTGTGGGCAGCGTTTCTCTAAATCTGGTTCATTTGCAGTAAAACCTGAATAAACTAATAAATAAATAATATAAAGCAAATAAACTGAAATTGTTAAATTAATCTATGAAGAAAGAAAGACATTTATAAACAACTTGTTAAATATAATAAATAGAATGATGAACTAAATGATAAATTAAGTAAATATATTGACAAAAATTGCTAAACTAAGTCAAAAAATAAAAAATATAAATAAATAAGTACATAAATGTATAAATAAAATTGAAAAGTAAAAAGCTGATAAACTTCAATAAAATTATAGATCAATAAACAGATCAAATTAATAAAAATTTAAAATGTAAAAAAAGTTAAATGTTTCTTTATATTTGACAATTATTTGAAAACAATAAAATATTTTTATGCTGTTAAAGTCGGTTCGTTCTGAACCAGGACCGGACTCACCGGACCGGACTCACCTGTAGAACCCGGTCCGGAAGCCGTAGGTTCTGAGGATCCGCTCCGTGAATGCACAGGTGGATCCCTGGAAGACAGAGCGGCTGGGGTCAGGGGTCTAACTCGTGTTCCAGGTGCTTGCATCAGGTTGGCGTACCGGCCCTTTAAGAGCCTCACCTTGCCCTTGGTCCCCGTGATGTGGATGATGTTGAGGTGATCCAGCTGCTCCACCTGAAAAGCACACAGAGGGTCAGCCTGAAGCAGCAGAGCAGGTTCAGGTTCAGGTTCTGGTTCTGGCGGACCCACCGTGAGCCCGGCCCGCTCCAGGAAGCCCGGCATGGACAGCAGCTGCTGCCGGGGGTCTCTCTGCCCGCTGCGGGCCTGCTGCAGGACGCTGGCGTTGCTCTGCAGCGTGTTCAGGGTCCAGATGGCGTCCTGCAACAGGAAGTAGGTCTGATGACGTCCTGACCCGGAACACAGGCAGAACCAACGGCCCGAACCCAACATGCAGCAGAGCTGAACCTGAACTAACCCACTGGCTCAGCCACTGGTGGTGGCAGCATCATGCTGGGGGAGGAGGGCTGGAGCTGAACCCGGTTAGCAGCAGAGACGGTTTAGTTCGTCTGAGATCCTGTGCGACTCTTAACGAAATTTCCCACGCTCATTGAAGGCAGCATTGGCAAAAGCAGCGCAGGCTGTGAAGTTCTGCTAAGCTAACGCTAGCTGGTCTGGTTGTCTGTCTGGGAGGAGAGACGTTAGGCGACAGATGGACCCGAATCGTTTGGGACTAAAATCTGTTTCCATGGTAACAGCATTCCTCAACAGGTGTGTTTCTGTCGGCTGGTTAATTCATGTTGGTGAACTTTGTGCCGCATCAAAGTCCAGAGGAGGGAATGAAGCACAACCAGCTGCTGCTGCCAACAACACAGGAGGGAACATTTTGTCACCAGCAGGTTCTGGTCCCGCTGACCGAAACCCAAACCGGTTCTGATCATATGAACACAATCGATGCTGCGCGTCGCCGTGACGCTCAGGGCGGCAGGTTCAAGGATTTGGCAGAAAAAAACAGAAACTCTGAGTTCAAATTAATATCTACACTTATTAATGTGCGCCAGACCTGCTGTGTTTAACTATGAGTGAGTTTTAATTTAGTCGTCATATTCAAAGTATTTAAACACATTAATGCTTGAATATTAATGTTTCTGTAACCATCTGGGTTCCCAGGAATAGATACGTTACTGAAAAATAAACTTAATGTAAGACCTTGAAACTGGATATAATAATTTCCACGTCTTTGGGCAGGAAATTGTTCATTAAAGAGAAAATAAACAGTTGAAGTAAAACGTTTGTTAAAATGTTGTGTTACTTTAAGAACCAGCAGTGTTGTGTGTGTAGTGACTGTAGTGCTGCTTATATACATTTGTATTCAGTTACACTAAATAACTAACACTGCTGAGTCCAGGAAGGGAACCAGTGACCCGTTTTAGATTTTAAATAACGTTTAAAATGTTAAATATGCAAATGGTAGAGGTCACCACAGTACTCTGACATACATGTGAGCCAAGCCAGGAAATTATCCTACGTTTCCATATTTCCACGTTTGGCAGACGGAGCTCAGGGTTTTACTAAACTTAAATCGAATCATCGTCCTGTTTTCACTGACACACGTTAAGCTGCTTCGAGAATCTAACGGATCCAAACCAAATGTAAACACACCTGAGCAGAATGAACAGCCAGGTGTCCCACTAAAACCAACGTTTCAGCAGGTGATGTGCAGAACCGGTTCAGCATTAATTTGGCTCAGTTCATCACAGTTCTGAACCGGCTCTTAGTGCTGAACTGGTTCGCCCTCCTGGCTCAGTTCAAGGCCGATTCATGTGTTAAAGTGGCCTAGTCAAAGTGCATACCTGACTCCAGCTCAGAATCTGTGAGTGTTGCAGCTACATCCAGTCTGACTGCGCTGCAGATGCTTTAGTCTGAAAACTGGACCGAGAGGTCCAATCAGAACCGGTTCTGCAGTAGCACCTCCTTCTACTGATCAGGACCGGGAGTCCACATGTCCAGCTGTACTTTGACCCAGTGGACCGCGGCACCAGTCGGCCTCCATTAGCTCTCCGCTGTTCTCCCAGTATCTCTAACTGGGCCCATGTTTTCTCTTCAACCCGGTGCGAAGTTACGGTTCGGTTCAAACTTATCAAACTGCCGCTGGCCGAGCTAACGGGCTAGCAGCGCCTGGAGGCGCCGCGCCGCCTCCCTACCTGGTACTCCATGCCGGGGAAGTGAGGAGCCGCCTGGGTGCTGTGGTTCCGGACGGCCCAGCTCGCCAACCTGAACACCGAGTCCCGCTCACTGCACGAGGCGCCAAACGCGGAGTGCCGCAGCAGCACGCGCAGCAGACACGCCATCATGAGGAGGGAGTCACAGGAAGCCACGACCAAATATGGGAGGGCCCTTTCAGATGCGTGATGACGTCCAGAGACGCCCTTCTACTGTTTTAGTTTATTTTCTGGAATAAAGAAAAAAAAAAAAAAAAGTTTATTTTCTGGACGTAAGCGCGTTACAGCCAAAATATGAACCATAAAGTATAAAATATATCATGGTTTTCCTTTTCTCTTTTTGTATAAATGTTCAAAAATACCTAATAAACATATATATATATATATATATATATATATATATATATATATATAGGAACAGGAACAGGCCCTAAACACCAGAGCAATAGAGGCCCAGATCTACCACACCAGACAAGACCCAAGGTGCAGGTTGTGCAAGGAGGCCCCTGAGACAGTCCAGCACATAACAGCAGGGTGCAAGATACTGGCAGGGAAAGCGTACATGGAACGACATAACCAAGTTGCAGGCATAGTGTACAGAAACATCTGTGCAGAATATGGACTGGAAACCCCGAGATCAAAGTGGGAAACACCCCCAAAGATGGCGGAGAACGCCAGAGCTAAGATCCTGTGGGACTTCCAGATCCAGACAGACAAAATGGTAATGGCGAACCAACCAGACATTGTCGTAGTGGATAAACAACAGAGGAAAGCCGTTGTGGTAGATGTAGCAATACCAAGCGACTGCAACATCAGGAAAAAGGAGCAGGAGAAACTAGAGAAATACCAGGGCCTCAGGGAGGAACTGGAGAGGGCCTGGAAGGTGAAGACCACAGTGGTGCCTGTGGTCATCGGGGCCCTCGGGGCAGTCACCACCAAACTGGACCAATGGCTACAACAGATCCCAGGAACAACATCAGACATCTCAGTCCAGAAATGTGCAGTCCTTGGCACAGCCAAGATACTGCGCAGAACCCTCAAGCTCCCAGGCCTCTGGTAGAGGACCCGAGCTCAGAGGATAAGAACCACCCGCAGTGGGGTGAGAAGGGAATTTATTATATATATATATATATGTATGTTCAAACTGAACAGATTTACAAAATATTGATTTAAAAATTTATATAAAAAGGTTGACAGTTTAGTAAATAAATAACTTCACAAAAATATGATGAATAAATAATACAAAAATAATATATATAATCATTTAAAATTTACATTTTAAATAACAGTGATAGAGTAAATGAGAAAAATTGATTAAAATAAATTAAAAATTGCTAATCAGATCTGTTAAATAAATCAAAAGAATAAAAATATGCATAAAGTAATGGATGCAATTCCTAAAATTATTTAATTAAACAACAGAATTATCAGTAAGGAAGGCAAAAAATGTAAATTAATAGGTTAAATGATTAATGGATAAATTCACCAAATAAATAGATAATTAGATTTTTTTTTTTAATTAATGTAAACATTTTTCTGAAACAATATGTAGAATACTTTAAGAAACTTTATTAATTATAACAATTTAAAGGACTAACTTCTTACTATGAAAAAACTGAATCCAAAACAGTAACGGGTCGCTCAAGAAAAATAGACAGTAACACATCTATGTAGGTGTAACAGGTTGCAGTTGCAGCCTGTCTCCAGCTGGTGGCGGTAGGGCTCCGGGTTTTTATTTGATCATCCGCTAGATCAAACCAAAGAAGAGCCACTTCCGGTGCCAAAATGCAGCGAGAGAAAACAAGCAACGCCACCGCGGCTGAAAAGTGAGAATTTCTCTCATTTTCTCTCAATAATGTTCTTCAGTTATTGTTCTGGCTCGTTAATGGAGCTGTTTTTATCGCGCCCAGCTCTCTGTTCAGCCAAAAAGGCTCCAGATTGAGGTGAAAAACGGCTTTTATTTCCCTCCGCAGGCCCGACCGGGAGGCCGCCATCATGTCCAAATACTACGACGGAGTGGAGTTCCCGTTTTGCGACGAGTTCTCCAAGTATGAGAAGATGGCCAAGATCGGACAGGGAACCTTTGGGTGAGGAACATGATCAGCTTTTAATTGTTGGCTTCAGAAAATGATTGGAATCAGCTTCCGAACCAGAACCCAAAGGCCCAGTTCCAGCGGGGTTGTTGCTGTTTCTTCTTGGTCTCCAAAAAGACAAACAGGAAAATATCAACAAAGCTGCTGTAGAAACAAGAGGTCTCACTCCGCATTAACTGTCTGATACTCGCAGTGCGTAGAGGATCCAGACATTTTACTAAAGTAAAAGTAAAAAGTCTGATGTGGTGAAAGTAACAGTCAGTTGATGTTAATCAGCTTTCTGTTAATCAGTCCAGTCGGACCTGGACTGGGTGGTTCTGCCTTCAGCCTGGGTTCTTTAAAAACCTGGAATCAGGTCTGGAAGCATAAAAATACCAACCTGAAGGTGTTCAATATCTGACCTGAGCTGCTGCTTTATTATTGTTATTGTCATTATTATTATTATTATTCTACACTGAATAAGTCTGTTAAATGCCACGGTGGAGTATTTAACAGATTTTAGTGATTTTTCTGATCATATTTGCTACATGTCAGGAATAAAAGCTCTATTAAAAGTTCCAGTGATGATAAATAGATTTTTAATAAATCTGTATTCGTCTCAGGCTTGGCTGGACTTTATAATGGTCTTAAAGGGGCGGTAGTCCAGGCCACAGATTTAATTTTTAACAGAGTTCATATAAAACTCATACCCCACATCAGGTGAGCTGTGTTCATATTTTCCTGGAGGTTCTGTAGAACCTTCCCGTCTGGACTCAGGATCATCTGTGATCGTTTGCTTCTGTCTGACAGGGAAGTGTTCAAGGCCAAGCACCGGCAGACCGGGAAGAAGGTTGCTCTGAAGAAGGTTCTGATGGAGAACGAGAAGGAAGGGGTGAGAAACCGGATTCTGACCCGGGTTCTACTGGGTTCTACTGACCTGAAATGAGTTCTGACCCGTTTTGACCCGGTTCCTCCAGTTCCCCATCACGGCTCTGAGGGAGATCAAGATCCTGCAGCTGCTGAAGCACGAGAACGTGGTGAACCTGATCGAGATCTGCAGAACCAAAGGTTGGTCCTCCAGGTCTGGTACCGGCCCGACCCGCTTTCAGAGCTCTCACGGTTCCGTGTGTTTGGCCCAGCGACCCAGTTCAACCGCTACAAGGGCTCCATCTACCTGGTGTTTGACTTCTGCGAACACGACCTGGCCGGCCTGCTGAGCAACGCCAACGTCAAGTTCACTCTGGCTGAGATCAAGAAGGTGATGCAGATGCTGCTCAACGGCCTCTACTACATCCACCGGAACAAGGTGAGCCCGGTCCGGCCCGGTTCTGCTCCTGGTTCTGGAGCTGACGTCCGCTAACGTTCTGGTTCTGCCTCAGATTCTGCACAGAGATATGAAGGCGGCCAACGTCCTGATCACCAGAGACGGAGTCCTGAAGCTGGCCGACTTCGGCCTGGCCCGGGCCTTCAGCCTGGCCAAGAACAGCCAGGGGAACCGCTACACCAACCGGGTCGTCACGCTGTGGTACCGGCCGCCGGAGCTGCTGCTGGGTGAGAAACTACATGCTGGTTCTGGTTCCTAATAATTTCAGCATCTGTCCTCCATACAGAAATATTTATTGTTGTGGTGGAAATGCCAGGTTTTGATGTATTGAGTGTATAGAAACAGCAGGGGGAGCTGTTTCTGTATTTAGTGTTTGTCCAGCAGGGGGAGCTGTTTCTGTATTTAGTGTTAGTCCAGCAGGGGGAGCTGTTTCTGTATTTAGTGTTAGTCCAGCAGGGGGAGCTGTTTCTGTATTTAGTGTTAGTCCAGCAGGGGGAGCTGTTTCTGTATTTAGTGTTAGTCCAGCAGGGGGAGCTGTTTCTGTATTTAGTGTTTGTCCAGCAGGGGGAGCTGTTTCTGTATTTAGTGTTTGTCCAGCAGGGGGAGCTGTGTTTGCTGACTCTCTGGCTGTTTCCCCTCCAGGCGAGCGGGACTACGGGCCGCCCATCGACCTGTGGGGGGCGGGCTGCATCATGGCGGAGATGTGGACCCGCAGCCCCATCATGCAGGGCAACACGGAGCAGCACCAGCTGACCCTGATCAGCCAGCTGTGCGGCTCCATCACGGCCGAGGCCTGGCCCACCGTGGACAAGAAGTACGAGTTGTACCAGAAGATGGAGCTGCCCAAGGGCCAGAAGAGGAAGGTGAAGGATCGGCTAAAGGCCTACGTCAAGGACGCGTACGCTCTGGACCTGATCGACAAGCTGCTGGTTCTGGACCCGGCTCAGCGGGTCGACAGCGACGACGCCCTCAACCACGACTTCTTCTGGTCCGACCCCATGCCGTCCGACCTGAAGAACATGCTGTCCACGCACAACACGTCCATGTTCGAGTACCTGGCCCCGCCCCGGCGCAGGGGCCACATGCCGCAGCAGCAGCCCAACCAGAACCGGAACCCGGCCACCACCAGCCAGACCGAGTTCGACCGGGTCTTCTAGCCAGATCCGGAACCACACAGACGCTCTGACTGACATTTCCTGCAGGATCGTTTACATTTACTTTCAGGACGTTTGGGTTGACCCGGTTCTGGACCGGTCCGTCGTTTAGTTTTAACGATCCTGTTCGGTCCAGAAGGGAAACCGCTCTTGGTTCTGATCGGTTTCAGCTGGACCTGCCTCAGGTTATTTATAAGAACGAGTCAAACGAGTTCTGAGCGGTCCACTGGGCCGGAACCACACACTAATAAAATGTGTTTTTTTCATAAACTCGTTTGTCATTTTGTTTGAGGGTCAGGAGGAACCAAAGAGGAACCAAAGAGGAATATTCTGGACCTGAAACCGGGTCTATGATGCTGCAGTGGCGCCGCCTGGCCTCTAGATGGCAGCAGACAACTTTAGGAAACCAGCAGAAATGAACGTTCATTTATTTCAGTGGTTTAATGACATATTAAAATACAGTTTGTAGGCAGGTACACAGATTAAATAAACTTTAATAATGCTGCCTCCTCACAACTCTACAATTGTTTTTATTTTGTTATTGAAATGGTAAAATGTGACTCAAATGTTGAAATATGAAGAAGAACTCCCAAATACTGCAAACTATAAACCAGTTCAACTATCCACCAGTTCAATGGCAGCATCATTTAATCATTTTAGTTCTTGACGTCCCGATGCTCAGCGGCCCACTCCGTCACCACACCGGAAGTCAAAGCAACCTGTGAACTCCTGCACAGCTTATCAAGAAACGGCTTTCGTCCAATATGGCTTTAATTCAGTGATTCCAGTGTGAAAATGCTCGCAGTGCTGTGGGTCAGGGAAACATTTCGCTGAGGAAAGAAGATGGAGACGATAAGAAGCACAGGGACCGGCCGGCTGCTCTGTTCACAGATTCACAGCCAACATTGTTTACAAGGTAAGAAGATTAACGGTCATAAACCTCACTGGTGAGTAAAACTAGTGAGATGCAACCAAATTATTATCCATTAGGAAAATGTACTTCACCATGTGGGAAGGGAAATATGTCGGTAAATAATTAGCGGCATTATACTAATATTAATATCGATTAGCTGCTCTAATACCAATATTATTATTGGTTTGTGGCCCAACTCTCCATATGCCGTCGCTGTTCGCCATGAAGACCAGCAGTGGCGGCTAACAGCAGTTAGCTGTTTACTGAGCTAACTGTTAGCCTGCTGTACCAGTAGAAGAGTTCAGCTGAACAGAAACATGTTTGTCTAAATATTTTAATTCCTGCTGAAAGTCTTTTCTCCTGCTGACTGAGTTGTTTAATAAAAGTAATCGCTATGACAACCGCTGACCACCACTTTGATCTGAACCTGAACCCAACAGCTGGACGTCTCAGAGGAAGTTTTCCTTCTGGGAACTTTTTCCTGACAGCAGGATTCCTGCCCTCCGGCCTCAGATGGATGTCTCCTACCTGAGCTGGTAGTCATGGTAACACCTCAGGCTCTCCTCCCTCCCTCGCCGCGGCGTCCCTGGATGATGGATTGCTGTTTTAGTTCCAGAACGGCTCGGCTGTCAGTCCGGCTGAAGAGGAGGCAGCGTGCGGCGACAGGATGACAACAACAAGCAGCAGAAATTAGAAAGCAATCCAACGGACAGATGGGCCTGTGAGCCGCAGCCACCTGCATGCTAATGGACCTGCGGCTGATGACGCTGCGCCCGGGACGGGTTGGCGGTCCGAACAGGAGGAATGTAGAACCAAACGGACTGAACTCACTGCAGTTCAGAGAGTTGGAGGTGATTAAAAGCAGGTCAGTGTGACATCACACAGACCTGCAGAAGAAACACAGAGAAGTTTGAATCCAGACCAAAATTATGTCTCAAAGCAGATCTGAACAGACGTTTCATTTCAAGGAAGAATCTGAATTAAGGCTCTAATTCAAACCCAGAAAAGGAAACTCTTCTTCTGTGGTTTCAGGTAAACAAAGTAAAACGTCTGCAATCTGGATCCAACTGGAAAACATTTTATTCCCATTAGTTTGTTAATTGAAGGTTTTTATTTTTGCAGCATCTTTTCTGCTGCATTGTTTCTGTTCTGGAGTTTGCATCATTCATTTGGATATTTTCTGTTTGCGTCTGTCAGCCACCGTAGAATACAAATGCATGCCACACTTTTCAGATTTCTGTGGATGGAGACATTAGCGTGAGCTGAGCTGGACGTCGTGTTGCTCTGCAGCTTGTTGTTTCTGCTGCTTCTCCAGGTGTTTGCAGACAAACTTTCTGGATTTTCTTCTTCTGCATTTGGAAAGCTGCGGGGCAGAGGCAGCCAGGCGAGGCCGAAGAGTCCTCCTCCTCTTCCTCGTCATCTCCAGCCAGCGGCGCTGTGAGTGTGTGTGTGTGAGAGAGAGAGAGAGAGAGAGAGCGGGTCCCGTCAGTCAGCGAGGCGGCCATCTGCGTGCCTGCGTGAGGCGGGAGCCAGCTGCAGGCGGCCGCTGCCAGCAGACATTAGGGAAGCAGCAGGGTGTCATTAAGGCGCCTCCATGATTGATTAACCGTAAACCTGCAGCAGGAGAGTCCCGCCCCACACACACACACACACTCAGAGAGAGGGGGAGGGAGCCCCCTGCTGATCTGACAGTGTAACTGCATTAGCCGCCCAGTAGGAGCAGGATGAACCAGCGCAGTCAGGGTCCATTAGGACATTAGGAGCGCAGCAGCAGCCGGCGGCTCGGCCCAACCGCTCCAACAGAACCACAGGACCAGTTTCACCAGAACATCCAGAAAACCAGACTCTGAAGAGACAGTAAACTTTATTCATGAAGATCGAAACAGACTGAAGGTCCAAACTGAAGGTTCGTTTCCCTTCGGTTCCGGCTACATTACCGTCTACTGCAGGAAACTCAGGATGAATCATTTCTGCGCTTCTCTGAGGACTGAAGGTTGCGGCTGCTCTGCCTTATGGTGGCTAACGATGCTAACATGCAGGAAACGGATAAAAACGCTGCAAAAACATGAAGGATGCAAACGGCAAAACTCACAAAAGCTCCCCCTAGTGGTCTGGAGGACGGCTGTTCGGTGGAGCGACTTCTGAGGTTTTTGGTGTTTGTGTTAGTTTGTCTTGAAGTTTGCATTATTCATGAGTTTGCTGAACATTTGGCCCTCTGAGCCACCGTACTTCCCACCTCTAGTTGCTCCACTGAATGAAGAATAAACACGTTTTAACTATAAATGGATCACAATTCAAGTCAAAGTGAGACGTCCTGTTTTTACAGCAGCTTTGTGGTTCCAGGAGATCAACTGATTGGATCGTTTCAGTTAGAGGAAAATTATTGTCATAAAACGATCAATTTTCTTAAAAACTCACAGCAATGACAACAGAAAACCGATTATTTCTGATCATTTAGATTATTTCTGATCAATTAGATTATTTCTGATCATTTAGATTATTTCTGATCAATTAGATTATTTCTGATCATTTAGATTATTTCTGATCAATTAGATTATTTCTGATCATTTAGATTATTTCTGATCAATTAGATTATTTCTGATGTGATAACATCAATGTTGGTGCTGCTTCCTGTTTGAACTGGACCAGCTGTAATGAGCCACAACATCCCATAATTATCTCTGTTGTTCTCATATTAGCGCTGCATAATGAGCATCCATCCATCCATCCATCCATCCATCCATCCATCCATCCATCCATCCATCCATCATCACGATTCATTTCTCACATCTTCTCCTGTAATTTACCGATAAACTCAATAATCTGAGCAGATTATCGGCTCCAGACTCTGAGGATGAACTTATGTCAGAATATGAGGCGAGTTGAACGTAAACCCAGAGATGATGATGATGATGATGATGGCTGGTGTTAGCATGCGGCGGCGCTCAGCCTCCCGCTGCTCTGATGAAACGTTTAGAGGAGACGCATCCATCACTGCGGAGCCGTCATGGCGCCGCGTGTCGGATCGCTCCCAGGAATCCGGTTTAGCGGAGCGGCGACTTCCTGCGCAGCTTAATGACCCGTTTCCTGCCGCAGGCTGGAGGAGGACCGGGGGCTCACGGAGAGCCCGGCGTGACCCGACACACTCTGCTCAACACAAACACACAGGAGCATTAATGGAGTCTGTTAAAGTCTGAGGAAGCAGTAAAATATTGATCCATCAATTATCAGTCACTTTTTAACTGATAACTGCGTTTCTATGACGACGCATTGTGGATCTGATCTGCAGACGAGACTTTAGTAATTATTAGACTTTATATTTATATTTATATTACATTTCAGCTCAAAGACATTGAATAAGATCACAAGAATAATGTTGTTGGGCTGTGGTTAGCACCGCTAACCAAAAGGTTAGCACTGCTAAATGAATAGTTAGCACTGCTTACCATAAAGCACCAACCATGCTAATTAGTTCCAAGCGCTATACCAACACGGTATTTAGGGGACGCTAATGCTAAAGTGCTATAGTAACAGAATTTAAAGAATGCTAACATTAAAGCACTATACTTACATAGTAATTAGCAAAAGCTAATGCTAAAGTGTTGCATCAGTGTAGTATTTAGATGAAGCTAATGCTAAAACGCTATGCCAGGGCATAATATAAAGGAAGCTAACATTAAAACATTATACCCACATAGTATTTAGATAAAGCTAATGCTAAAGGGCTACGTTACACCATGTTGCCCACCATGAGGTTTTGAAATGATTCATATACCTGAATTTTTTATGTATTTTTTAAATTAACACCCTGGTTTTAGAATTTATCCAGTAAAATTGATTTAGGGTGAAACATGTTTTTAAAGTTATCAAAGCGCTAAGCTAAACATTAGTGGCAACTGGAACAAAATGTTAAAATTACTTCCCTTTGTAACTATTATTTCATTTTATTCTTTCAGTGTTTCCAAACGTTCTCCAGTTAAATTATTATTCAATATTTACCTAAATAAATGGAGTTTTGATTAAAGTTGAATTACATGAAAAAGAGAATAAAATGTTATTTTACTACCTAAATTTAATGAAATAATATTTCCATATTAAGACTTTTAGCCACTTCCATTCACTGCCTCTATAAATAACTGATTTAATTTATCCGACTGTCTGAACTGCTGATAAAATCCAAGATGG
Organism: Xiphophorus couchianus; assembly: GCF_001444195.1. Classification (NCBI taxonomy): domain Eukaryota; kingdom Metazoa; phylum Chordata; class Actinopteri; order Cyprinodontiformes; family Poeciliidae; genus Xiphophorus; species Xiphophorus couchianus. Next base: position 1,065,875 of record NC_040235.1, read on the forward strand.
CCGCCCGCTGGTTTTAGTTTTTGTCTTTATTGATCCAAACAGGTTGAAGCTGGTCTGATCTGTTAGCCTAGCTCCATGCTAAGCTAACAGCCACATTCAGACATGATTTCATCCTGTCACCATATTCACATGTTGTTCACATTTTCTCCTCCTTGTCTGATGAACTTTGACCCCAGGGACGGAGATGATGGACGTAAAGGTGAAGATAAGATGTTGACCTTTACAGGCAAAGAGGAGCGTTTGTTTTGCTGACCTCTGGTTTGCTCCCTGGTGGGGAAACAGCTGAATGCTGAACGCTGAGCGGCTCCTCCGGGTCGGTTCTGATCCGGTTCTGCTGCGGCCCGGCTCCACTCTGATAAACATCTGCTCTGACATTTTCCTGCTTTCACAGGAAACAAGAGAGAAGTTTGTGTTTCTGACGGCAGTCAGAGGACAGAAGGAGCGATTAGGAACGATCCTGATGACATCATCAGGTGATTTAACGAAGCTCCGTCCTGATTGGCCGGTCTGGGAGGAAAAACTTCTTCTGTAACGTCATGGAAACATTTAGATCCAAACTTTGATCATTTAAACAATCGTTTCCAACCAGGAAGAGTCAAAAATCATTTTCATTTAAAATACTTTAGTGAACATGCTGTTGATTATATTCAGGATGAGATCTGGACTTTGACTAGGCCAATGCAGCACTTTGATTCTTTTCTTTTTCAGTCATTGTGTCTTAGCTCTGCTGCTGTGTTCAGGATCATGGTTCTGTTGAAGATCCAGTTTGGACCAAAGGTCAACATGGGACACATGAACTTCTGAGTTCCTAATTATTGTTAGAAAGGTCTTGCCATACTCAGTTCTTTTACAGGTGTATAATGTTAGAAAGGTCTTGCCATACTCAGTTCTTTTACAGTCGAACCCGCGACGTCCGCGGGTCTAAGGCCTCCAAATGTGCGGCGTGCTAACCCCCTGCGCCACCACAGCACGCCCCAGTTCAACTCGTCAGGATTCACAAACTGAAATAAAAATAAAAGTCCGCAGAATGACTCATCATATTTTGATGACTCATAACAGACTCGGTTCTGTTCGGTTCTTTCAGTCTTTAACTCAGGAACCAAACAGAAACTTTCCTAAAAATCGTCTGACTGAGTTTCTGTAACCCTATGATGATGTCAGCATGTCGGGGCCGTAATGACGTTATTTCCGCCTGCAGGAGGCGCTGCTGAGGCGGAGGAGCTCAGAGTTTCCAGCTGTAATCACTCCGAACCTGAAAACGACCCGGGACGTTTCCGAACCGCTGCAGCTCAGCAGAACCTCATCTGCTCGGCCAGCTGCTTCCTCATAACGCGTCGCTGCCGTTTGACGCTCACAAGCAGTTTCCTCACATTACATCAATGAAAGTGCATTACCTCACAGCCAGCGGAGCCTTATTTACCCAACAGATGGCGGCTTTATCCCGCCGCAACACGAAACGCGGCTCCGCAGGTTCCGCTTAACGACGGACGCTCAAGGTCACAGCGGAGACAGAACCGGGTTTATCTGCAGGATCCGCCTCCAACCCAGACCAGAAAAATCAGAAATGCTGAGATTCATTTCAGAAATGTTCTTTAAAAATGTAGAAATTTCTGAGCTTGAAAAGTGGAAATTTGGCACAAAAAGTCTCAAAGATTTTGAGATTAATTTTAAACATTTTCAGAAATAATTTCTGAGTTTGAAAAAAAAATGGCAAAAACAAACTGAAACTTATTAAAAATATAAAAATGTAAAAATTTGAGAAAAAAACAGTAAATCTGAGATTATCCTCAGATTTTTTTAAGTTGGAAATTCAGAACTTTTCCTGAATAAAACTTTTAATGTAAACTTTAAAAAGTATAAAACTCAGCAAGTTCCAACTTTCTTGACATTAATTTAACATTTGTGAAGTTTTTTCTTTTTTTTTCAAATGTTTTATTTTTTAAGCTCAGAAATTTTTAGTTTTTTTCCTGAACATTTCTGAGATGAATCATCAGATGCCAGTTTTCTTGGCTGAGTTTCCTCCTCTGTCCCTCCGTCCATCCTGTCCGGACTCCCGGCGGCCCTCAGGGCCCAGAGTCAGAGAATCGGGGTTTAGTGAATCTGGAGGGAATATTTTCACGCTGTTGGATGAAAAGCTGCTCCAGGAAACGCGATGCTCGGCTGCTTCCTGTTTTTCCTCCAGTGAATGAAGTCTTTGTGGCCGAACGCCTCCGAAGCCTCCTGACCTGTGTGTGTGTGTGTGTGTGTGTGTGTCTCTGTGTGTGTGTGGGTGTGTGTGTGTGTGTGTGTGAGCTGAGATAAAGACGGAGGAGTGGAAATAGTGAGAGCTGCCTGATTATCTCCTGTTCGGTTGGGCGGGTTGGGTCCAATCAGACGATGGTTCTGGACGGACGGCCCAGAAACTCAACTCAACTCTCCTCTCCTCTCCTGGATCATAAACACCCAGCCTGTCTGGACCGCCAGGGCCCCTGGGGGCCCGGTTCTGGTCGACGTGCGGCTAAACTTCACTTCTTTAGTATGTGTTTTACCCAGGGCGGCATGAGAGAGGGGGCGGAACCATAAACTATAAAATGAAATAAATCTTCTTGCTGATTTGAACAAGTTTACTGTAGTTTACATGCAGAGGAGGACAGAGAACCAAAAATGATTTGGTAAAAAGGCGACTGGACAACAAAATGATCAAAACATCATTTAATATAAAAATGACATCATCAGATGGACCTACATACAAAATGATCTGATGTTCTGAAGACCAAAATAAAAACGATTCATAAAAGTAACATTATAAAATTTTTCCAAATGAATTATTTTAGTGTAAAACTTATGAAACGTCTCTGTCAAACAAACAAATCCAGAGATTTTACTCAAGTAAACATAAAAAGTACAGCTTAGTTAAAATACTCCTAAAAGTATTTTTTTTACTCAAGTAAAAGTAACTAGTTACTTCCTGCTGCAGAAACGGTTCAGATCGTTTCCTGCATCCTGATTGGTAAGGCGACGGCAGAAGGAGGGGCTTCCATTTAAAGGAACCTCGATCACATAGATTCTCCAGGAAACGCTTTGAGAATTACTTTCATAAATAATATTTTTAACGTTAAACGTTTCCAACACGACAAACCGAGTTGTGAGGATCTGCTGTAAGAAAACTACACACTTCCTGCTTCTTTGTGACATCACAGAGCGACCAGAAGCATCAGACAGAGATGAGGTTTGAAACGTGTGAATGAATAATGAAGGAAACGTTGAAGCAACATCTGGAGAAATCAGCAGGAAGTTAAAGTTTGGGCACTAATGGCCCTCCAGGGTCAGAGGTTTGGGGGCCACCAGGGGGCGCTGTGGGGCCTCAGGAGAGTTAGAAGGAGAAAAAATGCAAAAACATCTGATTTGATTCATATGAAATATTAAATATGATAATAACACTTACCACCACAGAAGTCGTGGGATGAGTTAGCATTTATGCTAACTGCATGTAATAATTATTGAATAGTTAATAAAAATGAAAAGATTGTTAAAGTTTCGTTATTCTGACAGAAATAATCCAGTTTGACTGATTTAATATCAGATTTCATAGAGAAATATCTGTTTTCAGTTCATAAAACGTCTCTTCCTCCTCAGGAGTTTCTGGATCTTTAATCCGCTGCAGATTTGATCCCTCAGATTCATTCAGCAGATTATTCCAGAGATCCGTCTGAAGCTGGTTTCTGAAGCGGCCTGGACTCTGCAGCTCTCCGCTGGCCGCCAGGTGCAGCATCTGCGTCAACAAATGGCTGCGTGTTATTCTCAGCTCCGTGTCCTCATTAAAACATTCCCCAAAGCGCCGCCGTAAATCGCCCCGGGCTGCGTGTTTGGATGTCTAATTAGGCGGCGCGCCGCAGCCCGGCCCTGGCTGGTGTGTCACTTTAATGAGGCAATTAGAGATATTAGGGATATTGTATCTGGACTATCGGGAGGTTTTCAGGGAGGGCAGAGAAAGGACAGAGGTGTTGGGTTGCAGGTTGTCGGTCCGGCTGAGCTGAGAAAGGACAGAGAAACTTAGCTTAGCCTAACTTAGCTTAGCCTCCAATGAAAAGTCAAGAAGCAACTTCTTGACTTTCGAAAAGACTCACAAAAGCTGGGAAAACTTTGTGTATTTTCATGTTAATGTCCTAACAGCTGAGCTAATTCCTAGCCTAGCAGCTTTAGAGCTTTTGCTAACTTTAAAACATTTTTCCTTATAAAATCTAAACTGCTAATTTATTTGGTTTGGGTTTAAACTGTCAGTTGAATAAAGTTCAACATGTGAGTTGAAAGGTTATGAATTTAGCTCCCTAGTGTTAGCATTGGCTAAACACCATGTTATTTTAGCTATTAGCAGTAGTTTAGCTATTCTTTCTAATTAGTGCTTTAGGGTTAGCTCAGCTAGCTAATTAGCAGTGCTAACTGCTCTTTAAACCATTAAATCCAGTAGAAGTTCATCCTCCTTCCAGCAAACTTTCATTTAAAAGAAACTCTGTTGCTCCGATCAATAACCTGTCGAACAGGAGAAATGAAAAGTTGCTTATTGAAGCCTAAACGTTGAAACGGTTTTCACTGTTGGCTGAATGTTGCTGATTATCCAGGACTGAAGCAGGAGGAGGCAGAGAAAACAGAAATCCATATCTAAACGTTTAACTAACTCAGAGCTAACGCATTTTGATAGCTTGAAATATTTAGCTCTGAGCCAATGTTAAGCTAACTCTGAGCTAGCTTAATATTTAGCACTATCTATTAGCTAAATCTTTAATTTGGAAATTACATATTTATTCAATTAATATTTAACAAGCTTAGAGAAAAACAAAATGTCAGAAATATTAAGAGCTAAGTAGTTAGCTTGACCACTAAATATTTATCTTGCTAATAAAATATCAAACTTTAAACTGATTTTAATAGATAAATGAACTTGGTGAAAATATCTTATTATTTTCCATATTGTTGTGTAAATTCTGATGTTTGGTTCTGAACCGCCTCTGTGGTTCTGATGGTTCTGTTGGACTCGCTGCGCGTTAATCTGCACGTTTCTCTGTGACTCACTGTGAGAGTTGAGAGCTGCAAATTGCATCTGTTCCTAATTAAAGAGTGCTAATGAAAGCCCGTTCTCCTGGCGGGCCCGGTGGGCCCGGTGCCGCCCGGCCCGGCGGGTCGCCGCGACGCTCTGGAGGAGGAAGAGGAGGAGGAGGAGGAAGAGGAGCCGGTCCGGCTCAGCGGCTGAAGGTCGGCTGGTCGGTCCGCACGTTGCTCCGGTTCCAGCAACCTGCAGCAACCGCAACATTTAAAAAAATGAAGTTTCTGCCAAAAGACAAAAAAACAACTTTTCTATAAAAACTTGGTGATTTCTGGGTCTGAAAAGTGGAAAGTTTTTGACTTTTGAAGTTCTGACATGTTTTACAAAACCTCCAGGATTTGGGGGGAAATTTTCTATCCATAATGACTCTAATAAGCAGTGTTGTATAAAGTACTGAAATCTCAGAGTCAAGTAAAAGTACAAGTACCTCTCCAAAATATGACTTTGGTAAAAGTCCAAGTCACTGACTGAAATGTTACTTGAGTTAAAGTCTTAAAGTATCTGAAACTTCTTGTACTTAAGTATGGAAAGTACTGTAAAAATGGATGTACTCAAGTAATGTAATGAAAAGTACAAGTAAAAAGTAAAACAAAGCAAATGCAGTTTGAATGACATTTTTTATATTTTGGTAAACTTGTCAAATACACTTAAAATAATGTACACAACCAAGTGCAGGCAAAATGAAACCTGCTAATAGATATACCTGCAGGCATCATTTAGTTAAGAAAATGAGGTGCTTTACCTATAGCACAAGGTTAACTTAACCTGCTTTACAACTGAACCAGCTTCTTAGTAAACCCTCCAGGACAGAAAATACTAAGTTTTTGTAAGCCTCAAGTTTTCCCTTCAAGTAAGGTCAGTGCTGAAAATGAGAAAAATAAATAGTACAGAAAATGCGGCCAACATGAAGAAAAAGATCTGTTATGATTACTCTACTTCACAAATCAGTGAATCAGTCAATGCTACAGTCAGTAGGTGGTGCACACAACTGGTCATTATGCAAAAGAAAAAAAGAATTGGGAGGGAAATGCAGCTTATTGGCATCTGTAAACCTGGTTTTGAACTTGCATGCCTTTCCTATATTCGTTAAATTTAGTCTAAATTGCTATCGCTATGGCTTCTGTCCCCCCTTGAACAGAGGAGTCTAGGTAGCCTGCTACAGTCAACATTAAGCCTAAGCTAAATACACCACGTATGGAACTGAAACAATGCCAAACAAAGTTCATTTATGGTCAACGTTTCACAATACAGTAGTGTCTAGTGACCAAGCTATAGTTACTGAAACAGGAGGATTATAACCATTTCATAAGACGTTACCTCGATGTGTTTCTTCAAGTTGGACGGGGAGTTTTTGTAAGATAGAATTTCCACATCTTCGGGCAGGAATAACATAAACTGCATGCGATACGACGAATCTTTAACACCCACGAAAGAGTATATTGTGTTTAAATAAGGCCATGGGCTCTCATCACCAGCTGGTGGTTCCCCTGGAGCCACCAGCAGTCGTTGTGGTCTCCGTCTCCTCCTCCATGTGGCTGCTGCTGATTGCGAGACTTGCTTTGTGTTTAATGGGAGGAGCTAAACAGGTGTATCCTATTGGAGGTGATGAACAAGCCCAGGCAAGCAGGCTACGGACTTTGTTCGGTAGCCTACTTGCTAATCAGTAGGTGGGTCAAAACACTTTGTTTCTCTCTCTCGCTTTTTTGTAACGAGTAACTAAACCACACATTGAAAATGTATCGGAGTAAAAGTACGCAATTAAGTTCGGAAATATAGTGAAGTAAAAGTGAAAGTCATCAAAAATTTTCATACTCGAGGAAAGTATGAAGTACTCCAAAATATACTTAAGTAAAGTAGTGAAGTATTTTTACTTCGTTACTATACAACACTGGTAATAAGGACAATATTTAAGAATTGTTCAAATGTACAAACATAAAAATTAGATTTAAATTCCGTATTTAAATTAAAACTTAAATACATAAATCTGCTGCTGCTTCCTAAAAACATTAAGTTACACAGTTCACAGTTTTTCCTCTAACTTTTTTATGGACGTCCTTCCAGACAGTCTGCAGACAGATGATGTGGTGATCGTCTCCCCCTGGTGGCCTGGAGGCTAACGTGTTTAAGTTTTGGTTTTATTTCCTGCAGTTTTATTTTGTTTAAGTTTGAATTATTTTGTGTGTTTTGGAGTTAGCATCATTCAGGTTTTAGCCCCTGCAGGCCACCGTACTCTAAACAGAGACGACTCCAGGAAACTGTTCATGTCCTCTGATCCAGATCCAACTTCAGACAGGAACCGGTTCCTCCAGAACCAGAGGAGCAGAGAGGTTCTGCTGGTCGGTTCGGGTCGGTTCGGGTCGGCCTGTTGGCTCTGGGAGCAGCAGAATAAACTCCAGCAGCGATTCTTGATGTTTCAGATTCATTTTCAGGTTTAATGAGACGAATGGAGCCGTGTGTGTGTGTGTGTGTGTGTGTGTGTGTGTGTGTGTAGGGGTGTGTGTGTGGAGATGCTGCCAGCGCTACAGGACTTTTTAATTACAACTCCACATCCCGGCCTGCTGACGTCTGGGGAACCGCTTAATTAAAATCCTCATTATTTTACTTTTAATTAGTTCCCCTCCTTTGTTTCCTCTCTCCATATGGCAGCGCTCTCCAGTCAGATCAGCTTAATTGAGCTAATTAAGTTGATCAGTTTAATTATTCAAAGTGTTCTGATTGGATGGAGGAGTTACTGATTCAGACTCTTTATGATTCCCAGTGGATCCATTCAACCCGACAGAACCAGAACCAGAACCAGACGGTTCTGTTCGGAAACATGGATCCTTTAAATCCAGAACCGCTTCACACCGACACAATTAATAAGAATTTATTATTTATTTAGGATTTATTACACAGACTAAATATTTAGGTAGCTAATATGAAGTTAGCATGCTAACTAATTAGCTGTAAATTAAATATTTTCTAAGCACTCAGTTTGAAGCTAAATATTTAGTTAGCATGCTAAATATTTAGCTTCAAATAGCATGCTGACTATGCTAACTAATTGTTAAACATTAAGCTAGCATGCTAGCTGAATCTTTCCTTCAGTTCTTTTAAAACACCTCGGCTCTTTATCCATGCAGTGAAACTAATTTCTACAGATGTTTGTTGAATCAAAAGTTTAAATCATTTCTTGTTCAGGCAGCAGAGAGACGATGAATCATCCAGAAACCGGGTCGAAACCGGGTCGGATGTGTTTGGTAGTTCAGAACCGCTCTGAGTGCTCTGCTCTCCGCGCGCCGCCTGGTGACCTGAAGGCAACGCATGTCTGCTCAGGAGGAGCAGAAGACAAATTCATTACAGCATGCTAATCAGTTTAGCCGCAGCGATCTTCATGTGTTGGTTTTGACGGCGGGGGTCTGCCGCCTAACGAACCGCCTCGCCTCCTGCAGCTCAGAAATAATTAGCAGCAAAGCGAAGCCACAGAGGAAAAGGTCAAAGGTTAAAATCCAGACCCACAGAGACAGAGAGGATTTGTTTTTCTTTCTATAAACATGTTTATTTTTTTCTTCCTGAAGCTGCTGGAGAAATGGAGCAAACAGCAACGTCAAGAAAAGAAAAATCTGGAAATAAATACGATGAATATCTAAACTCTTCGTCACAAAGTCGATAAAAACTGAAAACAAAAATTCTATAAGATCATATAAAGCCTGATCTGAAGTTTTTATTATGGATTCACTATAAATCGGCACAAATATCGGAATCAGTCCGATAAATAAAACTGGATCCAGTGACGCAGCAAAGGATTGTGGGAAGTTTACGTCAAACAGCAGTGAAATATATTTATAATATCTGTAGATGTCGGTTTTCAGCCATGACAGGAATATTTATGTTCATTTCTCCAGTTTTTATTCATTTGTGAAATATTTTTCTGCTTTCTGTTAGTTTTGAATCATGTAGAATCTAAAATCTGATCAGAGTTTGGTGATTTATTATTTATTCAGACATTTTATTGCAGTAAATTCAACAGGAAAACTCACATTGCAGCTTTAACTTCTTTCTCGTTCTGATGATGTCATAGTTTAATAAAACAAAGTATTTTTGTGGAAACGTTTGTAGAGACAAAACTTTGAGTTTTCTCTTTAAAAAGAAAAACTTATCAGGTGTTAATAATGAAAACTGTTTTCTTACAAAAGAACAAAAACAGTGATAAATATTTAAAGATGAATATTTACTATTTTAATAAGATTTCAGTTTGTTTTTAATCTTTTTGCCCCAGGTAAAATAAAAAGTTTCCATCTGCATCGGCTTCTTCTGCTGGGGCCAAATCTGTGCTAAAACCAGCTACAGTCAGGGGCCGCGCAAAATCAGTCCATGGGCCGCAAACGGCCCCCGAGCCACACTTTGGGCACCGCTGTTTCTGAGCAGCAGATATGAATAATTCTGCTTACATAACAGAAGATTCATGTCAGATAATTCAGTAAAAATCGTTTTATTTTCAGGATTTTTTGTTTTTAATGGAGATTTTTGACAAATTTGCATAAAAACTGAAACCAGAGAAACAGGAAGTTGGTCCTGCGGCGGCGAGACGTCGGCCAGGCGCTCACACAGGCGGCGGAGGAAGTATCATGATGCGGGCTTGACTCCAGTCTTCCAGCCTCTGACTGGTCCAGGATGTGTCCAATCAGAGACCATCATTTGGAGCTGCAGCGGTCTAGTCAAAGTTCAAACCTCAAGTTTTCATCATTTCCTGGTAAACCTCGGAGGACTTCCTGTTGTGTCCCAAACAAACTTTATTTACAAGAAGAAGAGCGTCCACTGCTGACCGGACCGGACCGGACCGGCTGTCGGGTTCACTGGGTGCGTTCAGGGGGAGGAAGATGATGATGAAGGACGGCAGCAGACGGGGAAGAAGAAGAAGAAGAAGAAGAAGGCACGTCTGGCTCCATCGTCTTCCTCAGCAAACCTGGAACCAGAAACACCGACATGTTGGAAGGATTTCTGCTCTTATTTACTTCCATACAGCAGTTACGCTGCGTAACCATGGCAACAAGGAATTGTTTTTACAGCTGGGGTCGATCATCATAAAAGCGGCTAATACCTGAACTTTGACCCCAAATCAAAGAACAGATACAAATGTGTCAAAAATAATACAAAGAGTTGAGAATGTACGGAAAGCCATTAGTGTCAAACATAATACACATTAAGAGTTGAGAATGTATGGAAAGCCATTAGTGTCAAACATAATACACATTAAGAGTTGAGAATGTATGGTAAAACATGAACTGTAAATAACAGGATGTTGTGTTTCTCCTGGTTGCCATGTTGTGAAGCTGCAGCTGGTTTATGGATACAAAACTATTCACACCTTCTGATTTCCTTTTGTTTTTTCATGTTCAATGTTTAAGATCAAACACAAAACTCAGTTTTTGACTGAAGGTTTTTATCAGTAAGAGAAAAACATCAGCTGACTGACCTTCTGATCGGCCATGATGCTGCCGCCCTGCAGCGCCACCAGGGCGGCGCCGGGCCGGTCCTGTTCGCAGAAGATCGTCCCGTTGACATAGTGGAAGCGGTCGCCGGGCACCAGCCGGTTCCTGCAGGTGGCGCAGCTGAAACACTGGGGGACAGACGGTAACCGGTCAGTAACCCGTCAGACAGCAGGGGGCGCTACACAGCTTCTGCTGCGCATCACCAACCTTCAGGTGGTAGACGCTGCTCTGAGCCCGCATCACCAGCTCACTGGCCGGGATGGACTGTCCGCAGGCGCTGCAGGCGCCGCTGTGGCCGAAGAGCCTGAAACACAGAGTCCCACATCACCATGCTGCCACCACCGAGCCTCACAGCAGCTACCAGCTACACTAAACCCAACCAGATGTTAGTAGTATGTTAGCATGTCCTGTTAGCACAGTCTTCAGTCAGAGGCGTCTTCAGATTGGTTGGAAAGCTGACTGCTACAGGAAATCCTCAACATCAAATCAAGTTTTATTCAATTAAAAATCAAATGCTACAAATATTAGCACTGAAGCTAGTTTATAATACCTGCTAGCATCCAGGCTAAAGGCTAAAAACATTAGCACTAAAAGTAAATGCTACAACAACACTGATGCTACAAATAAACTAATAAAGTTTCATTCAACTGAATTGAGGGTCAAACCAACCGGAGGTCAGAGAGTCTGGTTTGGACCCGGTCCGGTCCGGTCGGGTCCGGTCGGCCTGCCTACCTGATGTAGTCGTTCTTGCAGAGGATCATGCCCCCCTTGCTGTAGCAGATGCTGCTGAACTCGCCCAGCTGGGCGTGGCAGCAGGAGCATTTCAGGCAGCGGGTGTGCCAGTAGCGCTCCATGGAGAAGAGCAGGAAGCGGTCGGCGATGCGCCCGCCGCAGCCCGCGCACGCCCGGGCGGCCGCCGCCCCGCTGCCGCCCAGCACTGCCTCCACCCTGCTGTTCACCATGGCAACCTGGAGGAGGAGAGTACGGCTCTGAATCTGCATCAACACGGAGGACAATAAAATCATTTCAGGATAAAACAGGAAGATTTTATTTTATTTTGATAAGTTCAGTCCGATTTTCACCATGATGTTCATTTATGTTTTATTTTTTACCTTTAATTTGAAAGGTTTTTCATTGAGATACAAGAGACTAGTTTTAAATAAAACAAATAAAATAATTAAGTGAACTAATAAATGTCACAGCTTCAAACTAATTATTTAGCTAATATCTAAACTCAGCTGCAGGTAACAGGAAACTAAATATTTAGTATCTGCAAGTCATTTTACATATTAGCTAAATATTTAGCTCCACTAAGCAAATATTCAGAATTAAACTGTTTGCTAACATTTACTTAGCAAACTAAACATTTAGACTGGAGCTAACTGTTAACTCTGAAGCTAAGTGCTTAGCTTGCTAATTAAACAGTCCAACCATAAAACCGGAAGTAGAATTTATAAGTTTATAACTTTCTCTACTTTATTGTCAGGATTAGCTAAAGACCCTAAACTAGTGAAACTACTTTAGTCATTCATTAAAATGTTGATGTTTAATTATATTTCGAAAATAGTTTAAATTAGTTTTTTCCTTTTATTACATTTTTGAGTCGAACTTTGACCTTTGTTATGTTGGCCAGAGGTTTGGACCCGCCCTCCAGAAAACGGCACCTGGAAAAAGGCGGAAATCGCCATGGCAACGCTCTAACTCAGACCGAGCCTTCATTCTGCTTTCCAGCGGCTGATTTAGCAGAAACCACGTCTGGGTCGGCCCGTCCAGCGGAACCAGACTCTGGGTTACCGGGTCAGAACCAGCTGCTTCTTGCTGAGCCCAGTGACCGTCAGACGGTCCTGTTAGCGCCGGTAGCGTCATCTCGCGAATGATGCCCCCTGGTGGCCTGTATAGAAACAACCACTCCCCTGTGACCCGAATGAAGGACCAGAACCGATCCGAACTGGACCGGACCTCCAGGATGCTCAAACACTTTTAGCTGCTTAAAAATTGTGTTTTGATGCATTTTGTTCACTGAGAATATTTATTAAATTCAGTTTGAAAACTAAAATAAATCTAAACAAACATTTATTTTGTCTTTCTGGCATTTATGAAAATTAAATGTATTTATTTGCATCATCACCTTCCTAAAATTATGGACAAAGTCATTTTTCCAAAAGTGATTTTGGCAAAAAATAAATAAATAAATAAAATAAATACTTCAGAAAAAAAGGTGACAATATTTTTATAGTAAATGTATCTTTAAATACTATTACAGATAGTTTCTGTTTTTAATTTAAGAAAAGTAAATAAATAAAACAAATAACCTAGTATTAATTTAAACTATGAAACATTTCTGCTTCCTGTTCCTGGCCCAGCAGACAGAAAGCAGAAGTTCTGGTCCGGATCGGTTCCGACTCACCTCCTGCTGGAAAAGCTGCTGCTGGTTCCGTTTGGTCCTCAGGGATCCGAACCGGCAGCCGGAGGAATTGCTCAGCGGCTGTTTTGTCCTGTGGAGGGCGGGAAGCGGAGCCGAACCTCCTCCATATAAATCCTTCTGGATCGGAACCGGACCCTGGAAGTCCGGCAGCGGGTCTATCCTGTTCAGCGCTGCTTTTCTGCCTGAGGTTTAAAACAGACTGAAGCCACGCCCTCTGACGTCACGTGGAGGTGTGGCTTCCGCCCCAGCTGCGGTTTCCTTCCCGGCCGCCAGAGGGCGACATTTAAATCCTTTATTACCGTGAAAACACGACGATAGAGATGTTTTAAATCCAAAATACGGAGCAGAAATCATTATTTTATGTTAATGTCAAATATTAACCTATAAAATATTTTTAAAATGAAGTTAAAGAACTTCCAAACTCCCTTTGTATCGCAGAAAAACTGTCCTGAGAAAGAATCTGCATCATTTATTTAACTATGAAATCAAGAAGAAGAGAGAAGATCAGTTGAATTTTGACATTTATGGAACATTAAAGTCAAAATTAAAAACATTAATTTAACCAGAGCAGAGGTTTGAAATCATGACGCAGTAAAACGAAGCCGCTGGGTTTCCCAGCGGAAAATAACTTTTAGTGATTTTTATCCTGAATGTTTGTGGAAAACAAACTGATCTGTTAGAAGGTAAAACAATAAATAATCTCAGTCAGATTAACACCGGACTGGAACCAAGTTTATAATTAATTTTGACTAATTATTTGATGTTAAACAACTATAAATAAAAATATGCTTTATAATTCTTTTAGATAAATAAATAAAAAACAAATAACAAAAAGTTTAATCAAATTTAAAATTGTATTAGATGGATGTCATAATTTTTATGTTTTTCATAATTATTCAAATGCAATGTAATTTACTTCATGCTTTTTACTTTATTTTATTTAAACTAACACTAATTTTTAAAACCATATATAACACATAATTCAATAAATATTAGTTCTTATTTTTCTGGTTTCCAGTTTTTATTAAAAATAAAACAAACATGTTATTTATTTTACAGCATTTTGAATTTTCTCTGCCGCCCGCTGAGCAGAGAGCGCCCTCTGCTGGACAAACTGGACAATTCTTCCAGTTTGTAAAAAGTCGGATAAATGCGAAAAAAATAAAATATATACACAAATGATCATAATATATCTTGCTTTATTTATAAATATTAAATTATTTTTAGGCTGCTCATGTTCCCGTTTTAAATGAAAAGAAACTTAATTCTATGTTTCCATTTATTACTATTTTTGTTTAATTTAATTCAAATAATTTTTTATTTTCATTGTTTATTGTATTTTATATCTTTAACTTCTTATCTTTGTGCATTGTTTTATTCTACTGTGATTTATTTTCTATTTATTTATGTTTCTATCTTTTTAATTACTAACATTACCCAATACTTAAAAACATGAATATTTTTTACTTTATTTCATTTATAATATCTGTTGATTTGTTTTTGTTTTTTGTCTCTTAAACAGAATTATTTCTCTACATTCGTTTTAAACATGTTTCGTGATTTTGACCTGAATTTAACTTTACATTAAAATGTTTACTGATGTTTAAAAGAAATATCGGGTCTGAACTCCGGGCTGTAGATGGCGCTGTTCATCATATCATCCTAATTATGTGTCCAAGGTGGTGCATTCAATTCCAAGTAGGAGTTTTGATTTTCTTGTTGAATATCTTGGTTTTAATGATCCATAAAGTCAAACTTACACCTTGAAATCAAAAGCAGCTTTTCTTCACATCCATCCAGAGTTTTTAGCTCCAGTTTTCTACTAGCAGAAAAACAAAAAGGTTTGTTTGTTTGTTGTTAATTGGTAATTTGCTACATTTATAAAATCCTTTCAATCGATTCTATTGAAACTTCCGTCTCAGAACATTATGAAGCATTTTTAATAAAACGTGTTTCGCATTGTTTTTATTTTAAACCGATATCGGGCGGAGATTCCCCCTTCTGAAGTTTATTGATGAGCTAACTTGAAAGCAGCATCAGTTATGATTGATTAAACCTGCAGTCAAACCATAAATAAATAAATATGAACTGGCTGCGCTTCTATACTCCATGTTACGGTCGCCGTTTCCGATCATGTTGCATTCAACAACACCCCGTAAATTAAAAAGCTACCCTGAATTAGCTGCTAATTGATCAAACCAGGAATCTGCCAGTTAAATCTGATATTAATATTTAAGTATTCTCTTAAATATTTCATACTCCTGTTTTACATTGAAGGACAGATATTTAGATTAGTAATAGTTTAATTAAAACCGTAATAAGTGTTCTACTATTAATAAAAAAGTATATAATTTACATAGATGTGTCAATGATATGTCAAATACACACAAAATGTCTAACTCAATAAAATAAGAATTAATTTCATGTTGAACAATTACCCTTATTGGTGTTTAGGCTAAGATCCGATTTAATAAACAGTAATAATAGTGTAACTAACATAGAACTTAGTCTCCACTTCATACCTTGCACATGTACATAGCTAAATAACCTCTATTTTACTGTCATTCCTGCACTTTATATTTTATATTGTATTTTATTTTATTCTGGAGTAACCTCATAACATTGGAACCACAAACATTGTCCTGAGCCGTATGTATACACCCTGTGCATGCAAAATGACAATAAAGTCAGTCTAAGTCTAAGTCTAAGTAATGAATCATTTTAATTACTAAACATCAACAGGAGCATAACCACAAACATACGATTTGCTTTTGCTGTTAAATACATCAGTCGTGATAAGAGTGTTTTGGGGTGAATTACGGTAAGTGTGTAGAGGTGCGTTTTAGAGATTTACTACAAAAGATTAAGTAAAATGAGCTAAAATAAACTTCAGTGAATGTTTTTCTTCCCTTCAGGTTTATTTGACACGGTTGCCACTCGGAACATGGCGGAAGTATCGTTTCTGTTAGCGAACAGGGCGTTTACGTGGCCGTAATAACCAGCGTAGAGACGCAGACAGTTTATCAGTGTTGCTGTAGTGAATTCAGCTGGTTTCACAGGGTGACGGAGACTCAGCCTGTCGGTGCTTAGAGTAGAAAAGTTGCTTTAATTATTAACCGAGATATAACTGAGGTATAACTTTAGAGAGATGTACGTCCTTTCTGACAGCGGCATTAACCAGTTAGTAGTTAGCAAATATCGGAAGCTCTTTTAAATTTAAGGTCTTCAACCTTTAAATAAGTGAAACCGGAAACAAGTCAACGCCGAGGCTGAGCCTGTGAGTGTAAAATATATTTATTATATCTCTAAATATTAGCTACATGTCGTGTTTGTGATGTTTTCCGGGATTTCTGACATGCTAGCTCTGCTAGCATCGGGTGTTTACCGTAATGATGAAGGTTAGCATCCTCCTCCTCCTCCTGTTTGTTACTGTCAGGTTCTGATGGGTCGTTTATCCGTTACTGGGTTTTTATGGAGAACCAGAACCAGTAGAGAACCACAGCTAACTTAAGGAGTCAGTTAATATGATGTTAAACCAATATTTTATTTAAAAATGAGATTATAGTAAGAACATAAATAGATAAATTTGCCAAAAACATAATATAGTATCTTAGCAACAGCTGTAATATTAGCTTAAAATAAAATAACAGTTTCTTAAGCATCTATTCTCAGTATTTATAGTTCCAACCTGAATTGATTTGTGGGATTTTTGTTGATGGGAAATGATGAGTCCGTCCCACCACTCAGAGCACCAACATGTAATCAGATTACCTGATCCATTACATCCATCCTGTTTACGAGCCGACTTCCTCCAGGAGCTTCTCTTCATTCTGGGCTGAAATCAATCCCAGATTGATCAGATTACATCCATACACGGTTAATAAATAAAGTCAGTTCAGGTTAATCTGCTAATTTCAATTCTGAATCAGAAATATTTGGTTATTTTCCAAACATCAAATCCCAGAGTACGACGTCAATATCGGTATCGGTCCAATATTAGTCATTTTTTTAATATATCGTATTGTTTTAATAAGTAAAACAATGTTTATTTCCATCTTGTTAGTATTTCAGGAGCGTGTTGGTCATGTGACAGTGAGGCCGCAAAGGATTATGGGATGGCATTAAAAGCTCAGGCAAATGAATAATATTGATAAATATCGGATATCGGTGCGTCTAAACTTCCTCTGGTTCTTAATCTGAATCGGCAGATCGGACCTCAAAGAAACCCAGAAACCGGTTCTGACTTGATTGGTGCATTTCTAACCCACAGGGTCAAAAATATTCATACGGGCTTCATACGAGGGAAGTCCTGGTTAAACTGGTTCCTGTTTGGTCGGGTTCCAGCTGTCCGTCGGTCCAGTGGGACCAGCAGCTGCACTGCGGCGGTTCTGGACGGGACGGGCGTCAGGATGCCTCTGTTCTCCAGGAGGAGGAAGCCCAGCGAGGATTCCAAGAAGAGGCTGGAGCATCAGCTGTATTGGGTGAGAACCGGGCCGGTCCGGGTCCGTTTGGACCAGAACAGAGCAGAACCTGCTGGTTTCATGATGGATTAAATCTTACGGTTTCTCACCTGACCTGCAGTCCAACCAGGAAGGAGCCGACGACATCCTGGACGTCTCAGCCTGCGAGCTAACAGAGGTGAGGAATTGCTAGCTACTAGCTGCTAGCTTGATGAGCTAACAGAGGTGAGGAACTGCTAGCTACTAGCTGCTAGCTTGATGAGCTAACAGAAGTGAGGGCCGCTAGCTACTAGCTTGATGAGCTTGCAGAAGTGAGGAGCCGATAGCTGTGAGCTTGATAAGTTAGCAGAGTTGAGGAGCCGTTAGCTTGATGAGCTAACAGAGATGAGGAACTGCTAGCTACTAGCTGCTAGCTTGATGAGCTAACAGAGGTGAGGAACTACTAGCTGCTAGCTTGATGAGCTAACAGAGGTGAGGAACTGCTAGCTACAAGCTGCTAGCTTGATGAGCTAACAGAGGTGAGGAACTGCTAGCTACTAGCTGCTAGCTTGATGAGCTAGCAGAAGTGAGGAGCCGCTAGCTACTAGCCGATACCTGTTAGCTTTATGAGCTAGCGAAGGTGAGCAGTCGCTAGCTACTAGCTTGATGAGCTAACAGAGGTGAGGAACTGCTAGCTACAAGCTGCTAGCTTGATGAGCTAACAGAGGTGAGGAACTGCTAGCTACTAGCTGCTAGCTTGATGAGCTAGCAGAAGTGAGGAGCCGCTAGCTACTAGCCGATACCTGTTAGCTTTATGAGCTAGCGAAGGTGAGCAGTCGCTAGCTACTAGCTTGATGACCTAGCAGAAGTGAGGAGCCGATAGCTGTGAGCTTGATAAGTTAGCAGAGTTGAGGAGCTGTTAGCTTGATGAGCTAACAGCTCGTCACATCTACTGCTACAAACTGGAAGTTGTGGTTTTGATTCCAGCTTCCTCCTCTCTGTAGTTCTGCTGGTCTCTGAAGCTCTTGGTTCAGTTCTGGGTGACCTTTGACCCTGACAGTTGGTCCAGTCAGTCAGCTGACCCTGTGGCTGAGGATGAGTCCAGAAACTGGGAAGTGAAACCGAAATCCCAGTTAGCTGCTGGTAAATCAACCCAACAAACCAGTTTGGTTCTGTTTCGCCTCACGGACCGATCCAACGGATCGCTGCGGTCCAGAACCGCACGACTCTGATGGGAAGTTTGATGAAATTTAGAATATTAGAAACATAATTCAAGAGAAAAAACAAATAGAAAATTAATAAAGATGCTGCAGAAACACCGCTAGCTTAGCTCAGCTAACCGTAAAGCACTGATCATAAACATTAGCAATGCTAAAGCTAAACGCTACACCAACATGGTATTTAGCAGAAGCTAACGCTAATAAGCATTATTTTCTGCACCTCATCACAGCTGGAGGCCATGAGGAGAGAAAACGACGTGGAAACGTCTCAACAGTCGATAATCAAAACGTTGAACTTTATTCCACACAAAACAACCTTCATTTAGGGGAAGCTAAGTTAAGCTAAGTAAATGTTTTCATAGTTAGCAAAAATGCTAGAGCGCTAACTGAAACATTAGCTCTGCTGTTAGCGGATTAGCAGAAGTGTTCCTTAAACCGGTCCTGCCTCCCGGTCCAGAACCTCAGAGATGGTTCTGATGGAGGTCAGACATTTTGTTTTTCCTGCTTCATACTGCCAGACGGGTTCTGTTTGGTTCTGTTAGGTTCTGTTGGTCCGAATCAGCAGAATGTGCTCCACCTGTGTCTCTTCAATGTTTCTGTTTTTCTTTCTGCAGCTGCCGACCAAAGTCTTCTCCATCTGCAAGGTCCAGCAGAAGAAGGTAAGAAAACAGAGGTTCTGGTTCCGGTTCCAGTTCTAGTTCTGGTTCCGGTTCTGGCTCTGGTTCTGAGGTTCTGGTCATTTTCCTTCCTCAGGTGCTGATCCTGCACACCAATGAGCTGAAGTTTCTGCTGCCTAAAGGATGTGACATCTGTTGCTTAGCAACCTTAAAGGTATCAGCTCGTATTTGACCTGCTGCTGCTCTGATTATTGATTATTGATCAGTTTTCGGCTCTGCAGGTTTTGGATCTGCATGAGAACAAGCTGAGTGTTCTGCCAGAAGAGATCGGGACCCTGACCAAACTGCAGGTACCTTCATCCTCCTCTTAGTCCTTTTCTTCCTCCTCCTCTTCCTCATGTCTCCTTCCTCCCTGTAGATCCTGAATGTGGAGAAGAACCGTCTGAAGGTTCTGCCAGAGTCCGTCTGCAGGCTGCAGCTGCTGCAGACGCTCAACTTGAAGGGTGAGGCGTTTATCTCAGAGACTCAGAAACCCTGACGGTCATTGAACGCATCGCCATGTCTGACAGGAAACTGCCTGATGGAGCTGCCGGCGGCCATCGGCTCCCTGAGCAGCCTGCGAACCCTGGACATCAGCGACAACAACGTCCTGCAGCTGCCCAAACATCTGGCCCACATCCGCACCTTAGAGGTGAGGCAGCAGCTGCTGCAGCACTGCAGCGCGCCGAGGCAGCTCTAATTAAATATGTGTGTGTGTGTGTGTGCGCGCGCGCAGAGCTTCACTCTGGATGCTGCTAGCATGACCTACCCTCCTGCCTCCATCTGCTCAGAGGGAACGGAGAGCATCCAACGCTTCCTCTGTGACGGTAGGATCAGACTCAGAGTGGCTAACGGCTACTGCTACATGTTAAAAGCTACATGCTAATGCTACATGCTAAATGGAGATCTAGAAACTCAAATGCAGACATCACCCTACTGCTGTGGAGCTGAACATGAATGTTTTGTTGTTTTTCTCAGAGCTGGGTGAGGAGTACTGCGCTCCGTCTCAGTACCTGCTGCCGGTTCTGGAGAGCGAATGCAGTAAACCCGGTTCTGACTGTCTGGACGGGCTGGAGGAGGCCTGGCAGGTCGGTGTCACAGCCTGACCCCGGCTCAGGTTCCTCTGCGCCGCTAACCGCCGTCTGTTTCTGTTGCAGAGCAAATTCAGCGACTATGAGAGGAGGAAGGTTGGTGATGTCATCACCCTCAGCGCGGCGCCGGCCGGCGGCTCCAGGCTAACGTCTCTGAGTTCTGTTTCCTTCAGGAGCTAAAGCTGCAGGAGAAGCTGGCGTTTGAGCGCCACCTGGAGGAGAAACACAGGGAGCACACACAGCTTCTCCTCATGAACAATTCCCACAAGGAGAACATCCTGAACTCGGTCCGACAGGTAGGAGAGAACCACTGGTTCTGGTTCTGGTTCTGATGGTCTGAGAAACCAGTTGGAGAGAAATCCAGACTCTTTTAAGTTAATTAATTAGAAATCTGTTAACCATAAACTTCTTCGTTTATTCAAGATGCTTTGTGGAAAAATGTTTAAAGTTCTTCAGAGTCCAAACGGATTCGGCTTCAATATGAAAATTCATTGATTACAATATAATTAAAAAACATTATTTCAGTATTTCATCACAGAAAGAAAACAAAACGTTTCTCAGAAAGTTCAATATAACAAAATCTATCAAAAAGATTTTTTAACTACAGAAAAATAATATTATTATCATTATATAAATAACAGATTTTATGTTTATCTACAGAGATAAAAGCAGCAAAAGGTCAGATTAGCAGAAAGTTTTGTGGAAGGAAAATGTTTCTTGTAGGAAAATGGAAGAAGCAGATCAACAGATCATATTCATAAAGTTTGAATCGTTTGGATTAGCTGGTCTGAACCAGAACCAGAAACCCAAACACTGATAGGCTTGGTTCTGAATTACTGTCCTTCCATCGATCCCGATCCAATTCCTGATCCGGTTCCTGTTCCTGATCCGGTTCCTGATCCCGATCAGGACCAGCAGCGCGTGGAGCTCGGGTTCAGCCAGCAGCAGAGAGCTCAGGAGGCCGAGAGGCAGCAGGTTCTGGAGCGGGTCCGACAGGCCGAGGACAACATCAGCGGCCGCATCAGCAGCCTGCTGATGGACAACAGCAGGTAGGAGGCGCTAGCAGCTAACGCTAACACTAGCAGCTAACTGCTATACGATGATGATGATGTGGATGTTTCTCCAGGCAGAAGAAGAGCGCGGAGTTCCTCCAGGCCATGGAGGAGGACCGGTGAGTTCTGATCCGTTACGGTTCTGCTGGTGAAACCGATCCCATTATTTCCACTTAGCTGAAAAACCAAAGAAAACATGGAGGATAAACTTCAGTTTACTGTCTCTGCTCACTGAACTTCTGAAAAACTGAAATCTATAAACCGTCTGGATGTTTGTCTGATCAGGATCCGCATGGAGCAGCTGACGGCCGTCACCCAGGAGGAGGCCGGTTCCCTGAGGAGGAGGGAGGTGGCAGGTACTGGCTGCTGCTTTATGTAGACAGAAGATTATGGTTTTGGTGATGTAAACACCAAAACCAGGTGTTTACATCACCTGGTTCTGGTTCTGGTTCTGGTTTCCTCTGAGTCCGGTTGTGTTTGCAGCTGCCATGCAGAAGATGCTGTCAGACGGCTACACCATGAGTCTCCTGCAGTCGGCCAGCGACAGCCGCAGGCAGAGCCTGGTGTCTGAGGCGCACCGCAGGTTTGACCCCGCTACCAACACACACACGTCCTTGAACGCACCGCCGTGTCCTTAAACTCACTTTCATTTCCTTGAACGCACCGCCGTGTCCCTGAACGCACCGTCGAGTCCCTGAATGCACCGCCCTGTCCCTGAACGCACCCTCGTGTACCTGAACGCACCGACGTGTCTTTGAACGCACCGCCGTGTCCTTGAATGCACCGCCGTGTCTTTGAAAGCACCACCGTGTCCCTGAACGCACCGTCGAGTCCCTGAACGCACCGCCGTGTCCCTGAACGCACCGTCGAGTCCCTGAACTCACCGCCGTGTCCTTGAACGCACCGACGTGTCTTTGAACGCACCACCGAGTCCCTGAACGCACCGCCGTGTCCCTGAACGCACCGCCGTGTCTTTGAACGCACCGCCGTGTCTTTGAACGCACCACCGAGTCCCTGAACGCACCGCCGTGTCCCTGAACGCACCGCAGTGTCTTTGAACGCACCGCCGTGTCTTTGAACGCACCACCGAGTCCCTGAACGCACCGCCGTGTCCCTGAATGCACCGCCGTGTCCCTGAACGCACCGCCGTGTCCCTGAACGCACCGCCGTGTCTTTGAACGCACCGCCTGCTGCTCTGCTAACCCCATCTTCCTCTGCCAGCCTGGAGTCTCTGGACAGGAAGTTCGACAGGATGTTGTCGCTCCAGGTTCTGGACAAGTCCAAGGCCATCGCTCAGATCCTGCAGGAGGTAAGAGGTCGCGCCGCGGTGTCGGTCCCGGCCAGAAGGGGGCGCTTCACAGTGTCTGTGCTCCTCAGGAGGAGATGCAGAAAGCTGCGTTCCAGGCGCTGCAGCTGCAGAAGGACGCCGTCCACGT
Organism: Xiphophorus couchianus; assembly: GCF_001444195.1. Lineage (NCBI taxonomy): Eukaryota > Metazoa > Chordata > Actinopteri > Cyprinodontiformes > Poeciliidae > Xiphophorus > Xiphophorus couchianus. The sequence continues at coordinate 1,088,745 of NC_040235.1, forward strand.
CTACATCCGCAGCCAGGTGAGCCGCCGCCGCCGCTCTCAGGCGACCTTTGACCTTCGGCCGAACATCTCCGCAGCTCCTCCGGCTGCTCATCCCATCGCCCGTCCGGCCGGTTTAAGCTGCATGTGGCTCTCATTCCTCAGATCAAACTCATTGAGGCCGAACTCATGCAGCTCACTAAGCTGGAGGTGAAGAGACGCAGCCTGGACGCCGAGAGCCTGCAGGTGGGTGGAGCCACTTCCTGTGTGGCTTCCTGTTGGTTCACTTCCTCATGCCGTCCGTCTGTCTGTCCATCCTCATCCTCACTCGGCATCAACGCTTTTTATTTAGAGCTTCGATTTCATGTGTTTCTGGTACAAACATTATAAACATTAATTTTTCAGATTCTTTGTTTATTCAGTAATTTAGCAGCAAAGGGAAAAAGTTTAATTATTTCTTAGAATAATTTCCTTTGTTTTGTTTGTAACAAAATGTACATAGTTCATCTTATAGCCTTTTGGATAATTCTGGTGTTATTACAAAATGTTAATTAATATTCACCGTCACCAAATAAATCATTAAAGAAAATAAAAAGTTTAGTTGTAAATGCTGATTATTTTCAGTTTTATTTTCTCTTTTATATGATTGTTGCATCGTTATTGTTTTATTTTGTTTGTTACAGTTTAGTCTGTAAATCACTTTGTTCAGCAGGACCAGGATTAAAATGCATTTCCCATGATGCTCTGTGTTTCAGGAGGTCCTGGTGGAGCAGCGCACGGCGCTCAGCGACCTGCTGCAGCAGCTGCTGAAGCAGAGGGACCAGCGGGAGCAGGAGCTGCGGCAGGTTCTGGTGAGGAGGCGCAGCGTTGGCTACTAGCGCAGCATTAGCTACTAGCGCAGCGTTGGCTACTAGCGGTGTCTGCTAACGTCAGAGCTTTAGCCGTCACAGTATTCTGTGTTTTCCAGGTGGAGATAGAGAAGAAGTCGGACTCCAGCCAGCAGAACTACTGGATGATCCAGTACCAGCGGCTGCTGGACGCCAAGCCGCTGGCACTCCGGATGCAGGTCTAGTCAAAGCCCGCTGAGCGGTGAGGTTTGATGGGGTGAATGAATGACCTAACGCGGGTTTGGGTGCAGGAAGCCGGTCTGGAGACGGAGCTGGTGAACCTGCTCTGCAGACTGTCGTCTCAGCACTACCTGCCTGTCCTGGCCCACCACCACGTCACCATGGAAACGCTGCGCCACATGACGGCGTCGGACCTCAAGAAGGTCAGGCTGGACCCGAGGTCACAGGCGCCATGTCTGAAGTTACACTGTAAAAACTGAAGAGCCTGTAGGAAGAAAAAAACAGTTCAGGTTCCATTAATTATTATAAAGATCAGCTTCAAACTAAATATTTAGTGATATGTTAGTTAACTGTTTGATAAATTAACAACTTAGCTTGGAGCTAAATATGTAGTTTGCTAAGTTAATATTTAGCTCGCTAGTTAAATATCTGGGTAGGAACTAAATATTTATTATTATTTATATTGCAAACTAAATATTTAGTTAGCAAATTTAAGTTGGAAGCTAATTTTTTATGAAGTTTAATATTTAGTTTAAAACTAACATTGATAAATGAATCATGTGTTTGTGAAAATGAACCTGTTTTATCTAAAAACTTTAATTATTTTTGTTAGTTTTTGTTTTGATGACGTTTCTAGCTAACTAGCGCCGGCTAAGCTAGCAGCAATAGAATGAGCCACCGCTAGCTTAGCGGGTTCAAGTGTATCGTCCAATCAGCAGCTGGTTCTTGTTTTGCAGCTGGGCGTCCAGGAAGCCGGGATCCAGAAAGCTCTGCTGAGCTGGGCCCGGGACCGCCTGCCTGCAGGTACTTGAGAAACACCTGGGTTAAGCCCCGCCCACCCGGCCCTCAGGGTCACTGACCTTCTGCTGCTTCTGCAGGAACCAGCAAAGCAGAAACCCCGACAGGTCTGACCCCGCCCCCGTCTCCTGTGCTGCCCAGCACCGCCACCGCGCCGACCCCGAGCCCGCCGCGGTCGCCGCGGACCCCAGGGACCCCAGGGACCCCCGTCACGCCCTCCGCCCCCACACCGGTGGAGGGGCCGGGCAGCTCAGAGTGCGTGGTCTGCATGGAGACCGGGGTGAGACACCACCTGGGTTCTGCTGGGTTCTGCTGGCTGTGTCCTCAGTCCCCTTCAGTTTTGTATTTTTAATGTTTTACTAACCTGACTCTTCCTGACCAGCTGGTTCTGGTCGGGTTCTGGACGGGTCCAGTCCTCGGGTCTCACCGGGTTTTCCTGTGTTCCAGGCTCAGGTCGTCTTCCTGCCCTGCGGTCACGTCTGCTGCTGCCAGGTCTGCAGCGATGCCCTGCAGAACTGCCCTCTGTGCCGCAGCAACATCTCCCAGCGCATACGGCTCTACCAGAACTAGAACCGGACCGGAACCGGGCCAGAACCGGACCGCTCCCTGTGTATTTATGCATGATCCTCAAGCTGCTGAGGAAACGAGTAAAAACTCTCAGCTGGTTTTAAAGATCCACCAACAGAACCGTGAGACGAGTTTCTGTGGACTCTCTCTGTGGGTCAGAACCGGGCCGGTTGTGTTGGTGCCTCTCATCATGTGAAGCGTTCTGCTGTTTTAGAAAAAGTAGCAGCAGATAGTCGATGTTTCCACGCAGCAGCGGCTGGTTTAGTTTTACACTTTGAGGAATTCCTCCATGTTTATTATTATTGTTACTTTATGAGTTTTAAAAGAATTAAAAAGTTTTAATTAACTCCCATCAGCAGCCTGGTTCGGAATATTAAAGCACTTTAAACTGATCTGTTCCCTCAATCCCACTTTATTCATTTTTAATAAAAAATAGAAAAGACTTAGAAAATATTTAAAGTTTTCAGAAGGCGATGAAAACATGCAGTAAATATATATTTTTGTTTGTTATTTTAGCTTCTTTGTTTTGTTCTCATGCGGTTAATAAGATACAAACTGTTTAATCAGGCTTTTCTGTTCAGAACAGGTGAAGTTCTTTAAATTAGCCGACATTTAATAAATTGGTCATCATTTAAAGATGATTTTCTGACGCTGTTTCTCTAAAGTGCTCTTATCTCTTCAGACAATATCAGGCTGAATGTTTAGGATATTTACACCACATTTAAATGTGACATTTAAAGCTGTAAGACAATAAAATCAAACCTGTAATCATCCTGTGGCTGGAAGCTTTCTGTTGCGTTCAGGAGCCGTTTTTAGGTCTGGATTGTTCAGCGTTAAGAGACCGGAGCGAACAGAATGGACCAACATTCAGAACCAGTTTAAATGTTACTGGGAGTTCTGGGCTCAGTCTTCAAACACCGACCAGACTTTGAAAACCTGCTTTCCTATTAATATGTAATATTGTTGTGTATTTATAAACCGCTGCGTTTGTCTCCAGCATGTCGCCGCTTATACTGCCATCTACTGGTCAGCCTGTGTAGGCTCACGAAAACTAAACTATAAAAATACAGATAAATTCAACATGAGATTTTGGTTCTGATGAACCACAACTTAAATGTGACTTTAGAAAATAACCTTTAAGTACTAAAATACATTAGGACCAAATTTCTGTATTAAAATATTTTTATTGATCTGATAATATTCGGATCTTAAATGTTATATTTTCTTTAGCTGGAAGCAGAAAATCATCATAATTAACAGCATTAAAGGCTTTAAATCACCATTCTGGGCGGAATTAATCCATATAATGTGTTTCACTCAGAGATGAGTTACTGGATTAAGTCAAATTTTCTACTACAGAAAAATAAATATATAATCTCCCACTCTCTGTCTGGTTTTTGAATGCAGCGCGCCACCGGCTTGCCGTAAAGTGTTTCGTTTTTTCTGCTTTCTGGTTAGCTTCAACTAACTTTAAGGTCGTTTAAAGTTGTTCCCGAGAAAGACAGCACAGGTAAATATTTTATCTGCGTAGTTTCTTTCGTTGTGTGAGTTTAACATGAGTGGAAATTTAGCCCGAGTGGAAATATTTGGTCCTTTTCTCTGTTATCGGTCAGTTAGCAGCAGCTAGCAGCACTGATGAATGTCAGACAAAACCTGCTCAATTTCCTGCTTTTAAACACTAATTTAATCTAGTAAGGAAGAATAAAACTAAAGGAAAGTCAATATTTATTGGAAAAATACTCTAAAAATGTTTCTCTGTTTAAAACACAAACTTTATTGGTGAAAATAAACAGATACTGATGTTTAGATGTTTAGCTTCAGATCAGAAGATGATTTATTTTTGTCTAATATTTATATAAAAATCAAAGCAGACATTAGTTAACATGCAGGCTTGTTTTTATCTCCATGTGTTAGTTCGCATCGGTTCTGGTTCTGCTGGACCAGTTTAACGGTGTTTATTAAAATTAATTCATTTATATTTGCACTTTGTTGTTAAACTGTCCAGAAACTGAATGAGCTTTTAGTGGTTCCTGTTTCCGGGCAGATCAGGAGCATCGTTTCCATCGGCTCACTTTCACCGGGTTTTGGGTCAGACATCATGGCGGCTCCCGCTCTGCTGGTTCTGTTCGGGAGTCAGACCGGAACCGCCCAGGACACGGCCCAGCGGGTCGGCCGGCAGGCCCAGAGGAGGCGGCTGAAGGTCCGAGTTCTGCCTCTGGACGGATACAACGTGGTGAGTCGAGTCCGGTTCTGCTGCAGGTTTTTGCTCCTTCCAGCTTCCCACAGCATGACACTGCCACTGCCATGCTTCACTGGGGGCCAGACTTGTTGTCCCACCTGAGCAGTGCGACCCTGCAGCTCCTCCAGAGGCTCTGTGCTTAGGGCCATGTCAGTTGATCTCACTAGATTTTATTTCAGGGCATTGCAGTAAAAGGGGCTGAATACAAATTTATTTAAAAATGTTCAGATTTTTATTAGTTAAAAAATGTGTAAAATTTCTTAAGTTTCATAAAACATTTTTTTTGTTTGTTGCTTAAGTTTCTGCAGTTGAAAGGGAAACTACAGGAAGGGAAGGGAAACTACAGGAAGGGAAACTACAGGAAGGAAAACTACAGGAAGGGAAACTACAGGAAGAGGAACTACAGGAAGAGGAACTACAGGAAGGGAAGGGAAACTACAGGAAGGAAAACTACAGGAAGAGAAACTACAGGAAGGGAAACTACAGGAAGAGGAACAACAGGAAGAGGAACTACAGGAAGGGAAGGGAAACTACAGGAAGAGGAACTACAGGAAGGGAAGGGAAACTACAGGAAGGGAAGGGAAACTACAGGAAGGAAAACTACAGGAAGAGAAACTACAGGAAGGGAAGGGAAACTACAGGAAGGAAAACTACAGGAAGGGAAACTACAGGAAGAGGAACTACAGGAAGGAAAGGGAAACTACAGGAAGGGAAACTACAGGAAGAGGAACTACAGGAAGGGAAACTACAAGAAGGGAAACTACAGGAAGGAAAACTACAGGAAGGAAAACTACAGGAAGAGGAACTACAGGAAGAGGAACTACAGGAAGGGGAACTACAGGAAGAGGAAACTACAGCAAGGGGAATTACAGGAAGGGAAACTACAGGAAGAGGAACTACAGGAAGGGAAACTACAGGAAGAGGAACTACAGGAAGGGAAGGGAAACTACAGGAAGGAAAACTACAGGAAGGGAAACTACAGGAAGGGAAGGGAAACTACAAGAAGGGAAGCTACAGGAAGAGGAACTACAGGAAGGGAAACTACAGGAAGGGAAACTACAGGAAGAGGAACTACAGGAAGGGAAACTACAGGAAGGGAAACTACAGGAAGAGGAACTACAGGAAGGCAAACTACAGGAACAGGAACTACAGGAAGGGAAACTACAGGAAGGGAAACTACAGGAAGGGAAGGTAAACTAGAGGAAGGGGAACTACAGGAAGGGGAATTACAGGAAGGGAAGGGAAACTACAGGAAGGAAAACTACAGGAAGAGGAACTACAGGAAGGGAAACTACAGGAAGAGGAACTACAGGAAGAGAAACTACAGGAAGGGAAGGGAAACTACAGGAAGGAAAACTACAGGAAGAGAAACTACAGGAAGGGAAGGGAAACTACAGGAAGGAAAACTACAGGAAGGGAAACTACAGGAAGAGGAACTACAGGAAGGGAAGGGAAACTACAGGAAGGGAAACTACAGGAAGAGGAACTACAGGAAGGGAAACTACAAGAAGGGAAACTACAGGAAGGAAAACTACAGGAAGGAAAACTACAGGAAGAGGAACTACAGGAAGAGGAACTACAGGAAGGGGAACTACAGGAAGAGGAAACTACAGCAAGGGGAATTACAGGAAGGGAAACTACAGGAAGAGGAACTACAGGAAGGGAAACTACAGGAAGAGGAACTACAGGAAGGGAAGGGAAACTACAGGAAGGAAAACTACAGGAAGGGAAACTACAGGAAGGGAAGCTACAGGAAGAGGAACTACAGGAAGGGAAACTACAGGAAGGGAAACTGCAGGAAGAGGAACTACAGGAAGGGAAACTACAGGAAGGGAAACTACAGGAAGGGAAACTACAGGAAGAGGAACTACAGGAAGGGAAACTACAGGAAGGAAAACTACAGGAAGGGAAACTACAAGAAGGGAAGCTACAGGAAGAGGAACTACAGGAAGGGAAACTACAGGAAGGGAAACTGCAGGAAGAGGAACTACAGGAAGGGAAACTACAGGAAGGGAAACTACAGGAAGGGAAACTACAGGAAGAGGAACTACAGGAAGGCAAACTACAGGAAGGCAAACTACAGGAAGGGAAGGTAAACTAGAGGAAGGGGAACTACAGGAAGGGGAATTACAGGAAGGGAAGGGAAACTACAGGAAGGAAAACTACAGGAAGAGGAACTACAGGAAGGGAAACAACAGGAAGAGGAACTACAGGAAGGGAAGGTAAACTAGAGGAAGGGGAACTACAGGAAGGGGAATTACAGGAAGGGAAGGGAAACTACAGGAAGGAAAACTACAGGAAGAGGAACTACAGGAAGGGAAACTACAGGAAGAGGAACTACAGGAAGAGGAAACTACAGGAAGGGAAACTACAGGAAGAGGAACTACAGGAAGGGAAACTACAGGAAGGGGAATTACAGGAAGGGAAACTACAGGAAGGAAAACTACAGGAAGGGAAGGGAAACTACAGGAAGGGAAACTACAGGAAGGGGAATTACAGGAAGGGAAGGGAAACTACAGGAAGGAAAACTACAGGAAGAGGAACTACAGGAAGGGAAACTACAGGAAGGAAAACTACAGGAAGAGGAACTACAGGAAGGGAAACTACAGGAAGGAAAACTACAGGAAGGGAAACTACAGGAAGAGGAACTACAGGAAGGGAAACTACAGGAAGGGAAGGGAAACTACAGGAAGAGGAACTACAGGAAGGTAAACTACAGGAAGAGGAACTACAGGAAGGGAAACTACAGGAAGGGAAGGTAAACTAGAGGAAGGGGAACTACAGGAAGAGGAAACTACAGGAAGGGAAGGAAAACTACAGGAAGGGGAATTACAGGAAGGGAAACTACAGGAAGGGAAGGGAAACTACAGGAAGGAAAACTACAGGAAGGGGAATTACAGGAAGGGAAACTACAGGAAGAGAAACTACAGGAAGAGAAACTACAGGAAGAGGAACTACAGGAAGGGAAACTACAGGAAGGAAAACTACAGGAAGGGAAACTACAGGAAGAGGAACTACAGGAAGGGAAACTACAGGAAGGGAAACTACAGGAAGAGGAACTACAGGAAGGGAAACTACAGGAAGGAAAACTACAGGAAGGGAAACTACAGGAACAGGAACTACAGGAAGGGAAACTACAGGAAGGGAAGGGAAACTACAGGAAGAGGAACTACAGGAAGGCAAACTACAGGAAGAGGAACTACAGGAAGGGAAACTACAGGAAGGGAAACTACAGGAAGAGGAACTACAGGAAGGCAAACTACAGGAAGGGGAACTACAGGAAGAGGAAACTACAGGAAGGGGAATTACAGGAAGGGAAACTACAGGAAGGAAAACTACAGGAAGGGGAATTACAGGAAGGGAAACTACAGGAAGGAAAACTACAGGAAGGGAAGTTTCTTTTGCAGGTTTATTTATTTTCTTCTGGCTTTTTGTCAGAATTACAGCCTTAAAAAGTTACGTTAATTTAAAAGTCCTGTTCAATGGACCTGGTGGTTCTGTAGTGACCGGGCGGGTCCAGTAACGGTTCTGGTTCTGGTTCCTCTCCAGGCCGACCTGATCTCAGAGTCTCTGGTTGTCTTCGTTTGCTCCACCACCGGTCAGGGAGACGCTCCAGACAACATGAAGGTAACGCAAGGTTTACTCTGAGTACTGGGTCCGGTCCGGTCTGATCCGACCCGATCCGATCCGATCTGACCCGTCTGATCTGACCCGATCTGATCCGACCCGACTGATCCGGGTCGTTTTCCCGTTTCTCCCCAGAACTTCTGGAGGTTCTTGTTCAGGAAGTCTCTGCCGGCCGGGTCGCTGAGCTGCCTGGACTGTGCGGTTCTGGGATTGGGAGACTCATCGTATCCAAAGTTAGTCCAGAACCAGAACCCACTTAGAACCCGTTCAGGTCTCCGTTTAGAACTTTTTCTTCTTCTGCAGGTTTAATTTCGTGGCTAAGAAGCTCCAGAAGCGTCTGGTCCAGCTCGGGGCGGCCATGTTGGTTCCGGTGGGTCTGGCGGACGACCAGCACGACCTGGGGTGAGAGGTTCCTGCCGTCGCCGTAGCAACCGGGTCTGGACCGGACCGGGTCTAACTGTGCTCCCGCTGCAGGCCGGACGCCGTGATCGACCCGTGGCTCCAGTCGTTCTGGGAGAAGGTTCTGGTTCTGTACCCGGTTCTGTCCGAAGTGGAGCCGCTGAGGGACGATGAACCGTGAGTGACCTGACCCGATCCGACCGGGCAGCCGGTTCTGAGGCCCGGTTTGAAGGTTCGGTTGTTTGTCCCGCAGACTGCCGCCGTCGTACACGCTCCACTTCCTGGATGAGAAGACGGACCAGAACCCGGAGCGGACTGAGACCGTCCCGGAGCGGAACTGGACCGACCCAGACCGGCCCGTCCCCTCAGAATCCAGTCCGTACCCGGCCCGGATGCTGTCCAACCGCCGGGTCACCGACCCGACCCACTTCCAGGACGTTCGGCTGCTCGACTTCGACATCAGCGGATCCAACATCCAGTACGTGCTCCGGTCCGGTTCTGATCCTGGTCCAGTCCAGTCCGACGTGATTTCAGGGTTCTAGGTAGCCGGTCCGTTCCAGGTTTCTCAGTCGGTTCTGGTTTCAGCAGATCCATTTTGCAGGAATGATCCATAACGTTCCCAGACAGAGAACCGATTCCCGGTTCTGACCCAAACTCTGTGGTTCTGTTCAGGTTTTCAGCCGGAGACGTGGTTCTGATCCGTCCCCAGAACTCAGAGGACGACGTCCAGCGGTTCTGCCAGCTGCTCCGGTTGGACCCGGACTCCAGATTCACGCTGACGCCAAACGGCGACGCTCCAGGTAGATCCGCTCCACATAGATCCGCTGCTGCAGGTTCTGGTGCTGATCTGTGCGATTCTGACCCAGTTCCGGCCCGGCTGCCTCGGCCCTGCTCGGTGCGCCGCCTGGTGGAGCGTTACCTGGACGTGGCGGCCGTTCCGCGCCGCTCCTTCTTCGAGCTGCTGGCTGCCGTGGCGACCTCTGACCTGGAGCGGGACAAGCTGCTGGAGTTCTGCTCGCCGGCGGGTCAGGACCAGCTGCAGGCGTACTGCAGCCGGCCGCGCCGCACCGCGCTGGAGGTCAGAGGTCATGCCCGCCGTCTGACGTGACAAACCGGGCTCCCCGCGGTGACCCGGTTCTGGTTGTGGTTCCAGGTTCTGGCAGACTTTCCTCTCACCACAGCAGAACTGGAACCGGACCGGCTGCTGGACCTGATCCCAGAGATCCAGCCGCGCTCCTTCTCCATCGCCTCGTCTCTGAAGGTACCGCCGGGCCGCCGCCGCCGGGCTGCAGCGTCCGCCGGGCTGCAGCGTGACCTTTGACCCGGTTTGTCTCCCTGCAGGTTCTGCCTGGCCGGCTGCAGGTTCTGCTGGCCGTGGTCCACTACAGAACCAAGCTGCACCGACCCAGAATAGGGCTCTGCTCCAACTGGCTGGCCTCTCTGGACCCGGAACAAGGTCGGTTCTGGTAGCTGTTTGGGTCCAGTTCAGTGCAGTCAGAACCAGAACCACACCGGGTCTCATCTGGACCCAGATTCAGTCAGTTACTTTGTAGATGTGCAGCTTCTGCAGAATTTACGGTAAATTTATCAGGAGCTGCTTTTCTCAGTGGTGTGGTCGCCATGGTAACAGCAGGAGCTTCCTGAGAACCGGGTCGGACCCAGACGTGGAATAATTCAGAATTTGGAGCAAAAAAATTATTTTTATTCCTTAAAATGATTTTTAACCAGAGAAAAAAAAATAGATTATAGAATAAAAATATTTGCACTTTATTATTAAAATATAATTGATTCTTTTGACTTTGTGTTATAAATTTATTCTCATAATTTTCTGAATATTTCTTCATTTTTTAAAATTATGGTCCTCATATTCCATCCACCTTTAAATGTTATTTTAATTTTAATATCCTTATTAAATGCAGACAAAATGAAACCATTTTTTATTTTTATATTGTGTAAATTAATGTTTAGCTAATTTTAAAGTATTTATTTTGCATTAAGTTTGATTTTATTGTTAAAGTTAAAAGTTTCTCAGCAGAAATTTTAATTGTAGATCCAAAACAAATTGCAGAATATTTTATAAAGGAGATTCTTTATAGAAAAAGTTGTGTGGAAGGAAGAAATGTGGATTGTTTTTCTTCCATATAGAAATTTCAGGTTTTGTTTGTTGAGTTTCTGGATCATGACAGTGAGACCTGGTACTTCCTGTTCCTGTAGGCGAGGTTCTGGTTCCGCTGTGGGTGAAGCGGGGCGGCCTGCGGTTCCCTCCGGACCGGGACACGCCCGTGGTTCTGGTGGGACCCGGAACCGGAGTGGCTCCCTTCAGAGCGGCGCTGCAGGAGAGGCTGTCTGAGGGAAAAACAGGTGAGTTGTGGCGGCGGAGCTGCCGCTCCGGATCGGCTCGTCATCCTGATCCGGATCGGCTCGTCATCCTGATCCGGATCGGCTCGTCATCCTGCCCCCTCCTCTCCCTCCAGCCAGCGTTCTGTTCTTCGGCTGTCGCTCGGAGACCAAGGACTTCTACTTCCGCTCTGAGTGGGCGGCCATGACGGCGGCCGGGAAGCTGCAGCTCTTCACCGCTTTCTCCAGGGACCAGGTCAGAACCCGACCCGAACAGACCGGTTCTGACCCGGTGAGGTGTGTGGTGGAGTCCTCAGCTGTGTGTGTGTGTGTGTGTGTGTGTGTTCAGGAGGAGAAGGTGTACGTTCAGCACCGTGTGAGGGAGAGGGCAGCGCTGCTCTGGGACCTGATGAGCAACAAACATGGCTGCTTCTACATCGCCGGGTCAGTCCAGAACCAGAACCTCCTGTTCTGCTCTAGTTTTTTACGGATGAAGAGACCAGAAACAGAACTTTGTGTTTTTGCTGTTTTTATTTCGACCCATTGGTTCAAACGTTCCTGACCCGGTTTCTGGTTCTGTTCAGGAACGCCAAGCAGATGCCGGCCGCCGTGCGCGACGCGCTGCAGTTCGCCTTCCAGCAGGAAGGGGGCGTGTCCGCCCAGGAGGCGGAGCAGATGCTGGTCGCCATGGAGAAGACGGGCCGCCTGCAGAACGAGACCTGGTCCTGACCCGAGCCCTGGTTCTGACCCGGAGCCTGTGGTTCCGGTTTGAGCATCAATAAATCTGTTTGTCTCGTATCTGGCTTCATGTTTCAGAACCAGAACCAGAACCGTTCTGTCAGCCTCAGAGGTGGGAAAGTTCACATCAGGCCTGAAAAGGGGAGCTTAAAAACTGTCCAGGTGAGGGTGTTGCCGTGGCAACAGGCAACGCCGTGGCAACAGGCTCCGCCCCCTACCTGAGTGCCAGCGTGTGCACCTGGTAGATCTCCTTGGGGAAGTTGAGCTGCTGCTCCTCGTGGACGACCCGCAGGCCGGCCCGGCCCACCAGGCGCCGCACGATGTCCAGGTCCCGGCACACGCTGCTGTCCACGTCGTCGGGGACGACGCCTTCGTACGACACGTTGTCTTTGATGATGATGAGGCCGGCGGGACGAAGGGCTTTCTGGCAGCGCCGCAGGAACGCCACCAGGTGGTCGTCGGTCAGGTGACCTGCAGAAAAACCAAAAGTATTCATACCCCCAGAACCAGGAAGGAGAGGGGTGAAAAATCTGAAAAGTGTGGCAGACATTTATGTTCTCCACTAAACTTAAAATAAATCCCAGAAAAACCAAAGAAGAACGAGGAGAAAGTTCTGGTTCTGATGAGGCTCGTCTGTCAGCAGGTCGTAAACATTTCTGGACCAAAATATGTTTTTGTTCTTATGTTTTAGTCCAGATGATGTTTCACTGACTGATTAATATTTCCATTTTCTGAATATGAATTTAAATCTACGCCACATTTACAATTTTTACTCTTGTGTAAAAAAAATATATATTTTTAACTTCTGTCATAAAAAATCCTCATAAAATCCATAAAAGTTTGTTTCAAACAAACTATGAAGTGTTAGTCAGGCTAAGAAACGATATATCACTAGGAAAAAGACATAATAAAACTAATTTAAAAAAAATAAAGTCAGAATACCAGAAAAAATCATTTAGAAATTTGTAATAAAATGGGGAAAATATGTAATAATACGAGAATTTATACCAGAATAAAGTTATAATATTTCAGGAATAAAAGTTGCAATTCAAAAACTGAGAAAGAAAATGATATGAGAATAGCAAAATATTTCAAATAAAAATCATTTTTAAAGATAAGTTTAAAAAGCTCCAGAGCTCTGTCATAGAAACGTTTGGCGGTGTTAAAACTTCACTAATAATTCCTTTCAATTACTTATTACGACTACGCAAAGTCAAATTAGGAGAAATGTTCTTTGGGAGAGGCCATAATATCCTTGGTCTGGATATTTTAGATATGAAATATTTTGGATATTTTAGATATTTTGGACATCATGGACACATCTCAGCTGGATCCGGCCCTGACTCACCGATGACCCACTGGATCCAGATGACGTCGTAGCGGTCCGGTTCTGGGATGAACTCCTGCAGGCCGCAGCAGTAGTAGTTTCCGACCCGCTCGGCGTCGTCGCCCAGGAACGCCCGGGCCTTGTCCAGGAACTCCTGGGTCACGTCCACCAGGTCCACGGTCCGGAACAGCGGCAGCAGCAGCCGCTTGCTGATGCGGCCGATCCCCGCGCCGCAGTCCAGCGCGCGGCCCGTCCCCGTCTTCCCTTCGCCGTCCTGCGGGGGGCGCCACACGTTGGACAGGAAGCGGCCACGGCGCTCCGGACTGAGCTAACGCTAACGTCTCTTACCCCGAGAAACTTCCTGAGGAAGGCCTTGGAGCCGCTGATGTCGATGCTGGAGATGCTGCCGTAGCCGCCGAGCATCCCGTCAACGGTGGGCGGGACTTCCTTCCAGTAGTCCTCCGCATTGGAGTAGAAGCTGGACTTGTCCTCCGCCACGTCCCCCATCCTGTCCACAGAGACGAGGGGAGAGGTAGGACACAACCAGGGAGAGATGGAGTACTGATCAGCTGATTGGAGCCAATAATCAATAATTCAGGAGACATCCAACAGACAGAAATCATTCCAACACAACTTTACCAAAGTCATCCATCTTTCTAGATCAAGATGGATGAACAGAAAGGTGACTGACTGCATCCAGCTGTGTTAATGTTCTGACCCGGTTCGGGTCCACTTCCTGTCCGTCCCGCCCTCTAACAGGTGGGTCTGAACCTGTCAGTTCCAGGAAGTGGGGGCAGTAACCTTGACCATATTTGGCAGCAGCTCAGCTGTCCTCAGCCGCCACGTGACCATCAGTCATCCTGCGCTGCAGTGACTTACAGCTTATATTTCTGATGTGACCTGAGCTTTGGTCGCTTTAATAAAATGTCTGAACCGCTACAAACAACACGGAAACTCAACATCAATATCAGACGGAATACTGACTGATAATGGATCTAAAGCCTTACAGCAGAAAACCTGCTTTAAAAAGTCACTTTAAAGACCCAAACCTCTCTACTTCCTGCTAATTTAACAGCAAACTGCCGGTTAGCCGCTAGCCGCCGTTAGCTTCCCTCCCATCGGTGAGAAGCAGCAGCTCTGTCCGGCTCCGGGCAGCTTTAGCCCGGCTTAAACTCGAGGACTGACCTGGTTTAGTGTCCGCTGGACCTCTGGCAGTCCTCCTCAGCGTGTTTCACTCACTTTCTATTTGAGGACATCGCCACACTGACAGCACGTCATTTCCTTATTTGGTTTTCCTGGGAAATGGCCAGCAAGTAGCTCCCCCTGCTGGTAGATTTGAAGAAGTACAGAATCAGCAGCATCCAGGTTTATTGGCCTGGAAACGAACACGGTGAAATAATCTCACACAGAAAATCAGTTATTCAACGAGAGGATAAAATCCTTTTGCCCTGCAGCAGGAAGGTCCTGGGTTCGAATCCCGCCTTGATCTGGGTGTTATTCAGGGCAAAAGAAACTTACTACTTATTCAAAATGTTCCTTTAAAAAGAGATGAAACAATTATTTTATATTTAACAAAACAATATTTTATTCAAACTCATAATTCTTCTATAAATTCAGTAGATGTTGATGTAACTTTTTACAAATAGACATTACATTGTAAGAATCGTTCTCTAGGTTTCCTCCTCACTGGCCACAAGATTAAAAATTAAAAATCATAAACCTTTAGCAAAGTAATCTGGCTTTAGTAGATGCTGAACATAAACAGAGGAAGTGACTGAGGTTTTATCTCTGAAGTAAACACAATACAGATCAGTAAAACCGTTTAGAAATTCACATCTGTTGTTCAGGAGCTGCTAACTGAGATTCTCCTGACATAAAAACATGTTTGTAATCATTTGAGACTTTAATATGAATACTTTACCAGCAGATGTACTTTAATCAAACATGCAGTTATTATACCTGAGGCTATAAAACGCTGCATGCCCGGAAAAACGACCAAAATTCGGGGTCCATCTCCCACAAAGCCCTAATGAGCTTCCGTAGCTGGCGCTCTATGCTAACTTTAGCAAGACAGTTTAATTCTACAGTTTGGTACATAAATAATGTAGACTAATGCCTTAGATGATCGAAAAGAAGGTTAAATTACAACTTTTCTTCAGATTCAGTTTCCATGGTTACAGAGCTCAGGAGACCACGTGACAGTCCAGCTAGCTTGAGAGAGAAGGACCTCGCTGCAGCAAACAGAAAGGGGCGGGGACGGACCTTTCCGTCAGTCCCATACCTTATTTGGAAATGGCTAGCTCCACCGTAAGCTAGCTGTTTGTAGTTAGCTGAAAGTCATGTCTATACGCATGCGCATATTCCTGGGCGTGTCTCTGTGTTCGCGCGGGGGATGGCTGCGTCATAATGGCTTATGACCAGTATCAAAGGCAGCTTACTGCTACGGTTTAGATTGTTTTCAGGTAAAAGTCATTCCAAGAAGAGAAGCCGTAGTGAGCAGAACGTTGTTTCTGTAAGGAAAACTTTGGAAAGAAAAGATAAAAACTTTGAAAAATGGAAGAATCAAACGAGCCAATAAACAGAAGCATCCACATCTCCATTGACAACCTGGAGGACATCATATTGCCCCGCCTGAGCACTTTAACACCAGCGCAGTGGACCTTGCTTTCACAGGGCCTGAGGGATTCACATATAACAGGTGTCATGGCTGACATACTCACCAACATTTTTCAACAATGTGTGGGAAATTCACTGACCGTCCTTGTGCCAATATTGGAAGAAAACATGGAGAAGAGCATGAAGACTAAAATGCCAGATGAAAACATCAGTGTGCATTTGACCAACATGATTTCAACAGAAATGGCCGTCGCCCTGGAGGTTCCACAGCCAGAAGAAGAATGTGAGAGCAGCATGGAGCTGAACTCGCTGATGGAACAGGAGGTCTCTGAAAAGGTAACGTCCATTGCAAATGGCATCAAGAGAACCTCTAGTTTTCCTTCATCACCAGCAGTGTTTGCAAGTGGCTGCATTTCTAACCTGAGAAATTTCAATAATATGGTTTCCAATGCAGTTCAGTGTCTCCGCAAACACATAAACAGACCCAGATCAAGATGCATCGAAAGATACTGGAGTGCGTTCACCAAGAAGCGAACCTCAGGCGTGTCTCCAGCAGAAGCAGAGACGGCCTTCGACCTTACAGAGAGAAGCGTTTCTCCTATTGTAAAATCTCTCTACTCTGTGGCCTCAGTTAGCGAGAGCATTACTGAAATCATAGAGAAATATTCAGATGATGCCAAAGGTGCAGAAGATGCAGAATCTGGCCTAGATCATTTCGAAGTAAACGAGGTTGCAGACGGAATTAGCAAAACGATTATTGACGATCTTCATTACTGCAAGGCTGAAGGTTCGGTTGGACAGAAAGACCCAAGTTGTTCACGCGCTCCTCATTTTAACCTGAGAAAGATTCTTGGTGATATCAGAAACCTTTTCCGGTCAAAGAGCAAAACTGTTCCTCCTGCAAAAGAAGAAATTATCAAAAAACCACAATTTTCCAGGTTTGCCAACGACCAGTTCACCACCATGACGTCTACTTTGGAGATCTCAGTCCGGGATCCAAGTGACACAAATGTGGTGAAACTGAAACGAGGCAGATCTTTTTCAAACAGATTGGCTCGCCTCATGTTTCCTGGATGTGTTCCTGAGGATTCACCGGAGCAGGTCAGGTCAAAACTGCCTGACAAAACCGAAACAGACAAAATCCCTAAACTGGACTTTCAGTCCATTAAACCTCAGTTTGACAGACTGTGTGCAGAATTCATGAAAAACCCACAGCTGAATGACCGGATCAAGCAGTTTTCCAAGGAACTGACAGATAAATTATATACTGACATCACCAGTAGCCATCATTATAAACTTCCTGTTCCCCCTGAAAACCTTTCAGAGTCTGTTCTCTCTAGTGAGAAAATAAGTGACCTTTCTGGCCAGAGAGAGATTTGCCCTGAAATCTTCTACGCCAGAACAGAAGACGAGGTGAGGAGATTTCTCCAAAACATCTTCCTTTGGATCAGCGACGAGGAAACAAATCGCATAAGTGAGAGCGACAGGGTGTCCAATGTGCTCTCTGAGATCAGTGATCTCGTTGGGCAAACATATGAGACCCAAATCCCCAGGGACTCCATCTCAACCATGGCACGCAAATCTGGCACTGACTCCTACCTTCAGACTGGGGTTATGGAACCAGAGAGTAAATTTGTCACATTTGTTCAAGAAATCACTACGATTCAAATTGAGGAGCCAGCTGAAACCCCAGACCAACAGATGAGAGACCTTGAGATAGGTACGGCATCCTTTGTGTTTAGGGCGGTTTTAAACTGCTCAAAGAAAAATGGAGGATGCTTCAACCAAAAGGAGATGAGGAGAATCTTACGTTATCTGTCAGGGGAGAGAATACATCTAATCACAGACTTCTCTGTCAGCATAGACAATGACAACAACACACATTTTGCTAGAAACCTCTACGAAGATCTGAAAGAGCAGTTTGGCTCTGCAGAAGAGCTGCAGAGGGCGGCGATGTCACCGAACGGCAAAGATTTTCAGAAAGCCTTAGAGACGCATTTAAAGAGCTACATCCCCAAGAAATGCAAGAAAAGTGCAGCTCAGAAAACGATTTCAAAAGTCAGAAAGACCGTGAGGATCCTCATCGGAAATCAGAGTCAATCCACCTGCCAGTAGATCACACACACACACACACACACACACACACACACACACACACACACACACACACACACACACACACACACACACACACACACACACACAGCTCTGGCAGGGTAAACAGATAACAGGAGAAATAATTTGATATTTGATAACAGACCAGACAAAATTCAGGAATACATCTATTATTAACTTATTATTATAATTATTATTATAATTATTGAACTATTATTATAATGTTTAGGTCATCAGGTCTTTTATATCTGGGTTCTTGTACTTTAGGTTTTCACCGGGTTCTCCGGTTTTTCCTTTTAAAAACCATTTATAATCTAATTAGATATTCTAAATGTTCCTCAGTAACAGAAAAATAAACTCTAAAAAACCAAACCACAGCTGTAACATCTGGGGTTTATATTAATAAATAAAAGAAACAAATACAATCAGTCAGTAACCCAGCGGGTCTGGACTCATCCTGTGTTTGAGTTTCACTTTTCATTTTCTAATTTCTTTGTTTACTTTGATTCATCTTCATTCTTTGTGTTTTAGGTTTTCTACCTGGATGAAGTTTCTCCACCTTCTTCAAATCAGACAAAAATGGTGTCAAACGTTTGTGCTGCTTTGGCTTTAAAGATATTAATGAAAGGTTAAAGGTCAAAAGGTCAACTACTTGTACAAAATCAAAATGACCTTTAACCTTTCATTAATATCTTTAAAGCCAAAGCAGCACAAATGTTTGACACCATTTTTGTCTGATTTGAAGAAGGTGAAGTTACTTCACTCTTATATCTTTATTCATAATATTTCATTCTCCTCATTGTTAACTCCAAAGCGAATAAGACTTAATATTTTTTTCTTATAAAGTATTTTGAATCGGTTTAAAGTTGGAGATTTTTGAACAAACCATTTTTTTTTGTAAAACTGGGGGAGCGCTGAGTTCGGCCTATAATTATCAAAACTATCTGTTGCCATTTTTAAATATTGAAATTATTTTTGCTAATTTCATTTTTTCTGGAAATATACCACTTTGGACCAACAAATTACAAATATAGGTGATGGTTTAATAATACAGTCAATAGTTTTTTATAATCATCACGTCAATCTCACCGCTATCAACAGATATTTTAGTTTTACTTTTGTTACTTATATC